>NC_140969.1:6152877-6225377 GCF_056783735.1 Eptatretus burgeri
GAATAAGGGTGATGTGCAGAGCTGTGGTAATTACAAAGGTATAAAGTTGTTAAGCCACACCATGAAGTTATGGGAAAGAGGAGTGGAAGCTAGTTTAGAGGAGAGGTGATGATTTGTGAGCAGCAATATGGTTTTCTGCCAGGAAAGAGCACGACAGATGTGATGTTTGCTTTGAGAGTGTTGCTGGAGAAGTATAGGGAAGGCCAGAACGAGTTGCATTGGGTGTTTGTGGATTTAGAGAAAGCTTGATAGGGTGTCAAGAGAGGAGTTGTGGTATTGTATGAGGAAGTCGGGAGTGGCAGAGAAGTATGTGAGGGTGGTGCAGGATATGTATGAGGACAGTGTGACAGTGGTGAGGTGTGCGGTGGGAATGACGGACCGGTTTAAGGTGGAGGTGGGATTCCACAGAGGATCAATTCTGAGCCCTTTCCTGTTTGCAATGGTGATGGACCGGTTGACGGACGAGATCAGACAGGAGTCTCCATGGACTATGATGTTCGCTGCATCATGATCTGTAATGAGAGTAGGGAGCAGGCTGAGGGATGCCTCGAGAGGTGGAGGTACGCACTGGAGAGAAGGGGAATGATAGTCAGTAGGAGTAAGACAGAGTACATGTGCGAAATGAGAGGGAGGGTGGTGGAATGGTGCGGTTACAAGGAGTTGAGGTGGTGAAGGTGGATGGGTTTAAATACTTGGGATCAACTGTCCAAAGTAATGGAGAGTGTGGTAGAGAAGTGAAGAAGAGAGTGCAGGCAGGATGGAGTGGGTGGAGAAGAGTTTCAGGAGTGATTTGTGATAGAAGGGTATCTGCAAGAGTGAAAGGGAAGTATACAAGACGGTAGTGAGACCAGCTATGTTGCTTGGTTTGGAGGCGGTGGCACTGACAAAAAGACAGGAAGCGGAGCTGGAGGTGGCAGAGTTAAAGATCCTGCGATTCTCGTTGGGAGTGACGAGGGTGGACAGGATTAGAAATGAGTATATTAGAGGGACAGCGCAGGTAGGACGGTTTGGAGACAAAGTGAGAGGCGAGATTGAGATGGTTTGGACATGTGCACAGGAGGGAAGCGGGGTATATCGGGAGAAGGATGCTGAGGATGGAGCTGCCAGGTAGGAGGAGAAGAGGAAGGCCAAAGAGGAGGTTTATGGATGTGGTGAGGGCGGACATGCGGGTGGTTGGAGGGACAATGGAAGATGTGGAGAACAGAGCGAAATGGAGACGGATGATCCGCTGTGGCGACCCCTAACGGGAGCAGCCAAAAAGAGAAGATATATTTATATACAGTACATATATTTCATTACTATATATATATATATATATATATATATATATATATATATATATATATATATATATATATATATATATATATATATATATATATATATATATAAATATAGTTATAATACATAAATATATATATATATATATATATATATATATATATATATATATATATATATAGTTTTTATATATTTATATTTCATTACTATATATATATATTTATATTCCATTACCATAAATATATATTTATATTTCATTACTATATATATATATATATAGTTATATATTTATATTTCATTACTATATTTATATTTCATTACAATATATTGTTGTGGTTGACCAAATTCGCAAACCACCATTCAGGTCCCTTAGGTGAGATATCTCGGTAAGTATATGTGTAGTTAGGCCCAAACCCGTTGTCTAGAGGGAATAAATGTCATTCATGCGTGCTGCGACTCTTCAGGATAGCCGTTTTTCTTTTACTATCTTTATTTTGGACCAACCGCCATTATCACCACCGCCAACCGCGTCTCAACAGTCATCACAACATCAACCACCCACCGCGGTGCCGCTTCACCACAGCAGCCACGACCTTTGCCGTCACACCTCGCAACCGTCGCATCGCCACCGTTCTTGCGCCGCTTGTGGGTACCGGTATTGGACTCGTGCAGGGCGCGCGCCGAACAGCGTGTACAAAACCACGGACTTTCCGCTCCAAAAAACGGATCAAAAACGACTCACGCCCACTTTTGTTCCGTCCAATCGGTGAGCGAGGGGCGATTTGGCCCCGCCTCCAGGGCGTTGGAGGGCGGTCGCTATATGCAAATTCATGGATCAAAATGCATTCACGCCCACTTTTTCTCGGGCCAATGGGGAGCGAGGTGAAAGGTCGAAGGCAGGGGGTCAAAGGCGAAGCCACGGGGCTTATATAAGCGGCTGCGTTCGTCAGAAAAGGGTCGTCGTGTGCGTTGGAGTTGAGTGCAGTTGGGAAGTTCGCAGGAGGAAGAGTTCGGAGTTGGAGTCGGAGCGAAGAGGACGGAGCTGTGGAGAGGCGGCGGCGGCGAAGGCAGACGAGGGGGTGCTCGCGTCGATGCCGGGAGCTGCACACCAGGGAGGCCGACGGCGCGACCTGGTCGAGGTGGAGACCCGAGACAGAGTAAAAATCCTCCTTTCCCCGAGCATCAGCAACCCCCTCCTGTTTCTCCCCGCGCTGAGATAGTGCGACCAAGGGGGCCCCCTTCCCACCCCCTACCAGACACTGTCCGCGAGGCCCGCGGAGTTGAGGCACCACCGCCGCTCCGCGTCTCATCACCAGACGGGTAGGCCCGACACGGTCTCGGCCCCAGGCCCGCCTACCCCCTCATCCTGGAGGGTGGTTCTCTTTTCTTTTGCTTTTGGAATGTGTGTTGTCGGCGCCGTCTGTGAAGTAAAATTGTATAAGTGTTGCCGTGTGCTCGCGTAATCGGTATTAGATCTGCATTGTCGCATTTGCTTTTTGTCTTCTTTTTTATGTGCTTTTGGTGGAATTGTATATGTGTGCTTTCCGTTCATCGCGAATAAATGTGCTTTATGTTGAACTGTTTCCCGCTTCGCTTCGTCATTTCTCTCATTGAATCCTCATCTTGCTTCACGTAAAGGGTTGGTAGTGGGCTGAATACGCCCGATAATTAATCGAACCGTCGAGGCCGACGATAACACCGCTCGGTTATCCCGATAGTACGGACGGGTCGCTTAAGTGGCCCGTGTCCGAAGTCGACCTGCGGCGAGGTGCGATCGCCCGGTCTACCCTCCGTGTGGGTACTTAGGTAGGTCGAATTTGGCGAGCAACCCTATCCCACGCGGGGGCCGATTGGCTCGATCGCGGTGAGACCGAAAGGTCCACCCGTGACTGGTTCCCGGCGTTAGTCCGAGAGGGTCACGACTGGATTGTCCGTCCGGTGGGTGACGTGCCGCGATTCGAGTTACGTGGCCGTCCGCACGCCGGCGGGCGCGAATCCGTAACACTGGTGTCAGGAGTGGGATACAAATCCATCGCCCTCCTCGCGGCACTGGTATCGGAGAACAGGAAAACGGGCTCTCCTGTCTCCAGCTAAATTCACGGGAATCGGTCCAGGGGTGAGATAAGCGACCCCCGATTCCCTCCAAATTACGAGCGAGTGAAATTAACCCTTTAAGAGAAGCAAGATGGCGTCTCAAGGCGAGCGGGAGCCGGGGGTATTAGAAATGGATGTAGAATGTGTAGGATCCATGGCTCAGGATGAAATCCCCGTGCAGGAAATGTTGGTTGTACAGGAAAACAAACTCGCCCAACTGAACCCAGAGGCCGAAATGGGTGCGGCAGAGGCCGCGGTGTACGACACCTCCCCTCCCCCTCTCCACCAAAACCTCCCGACCCCTGCCGAAACGGCTCACCCAAGCGCACCCGACATGGCCCAGCTATGCGCCATGCTGGCGGCAATGACAAACAAAGTGAAAAACGAAATAAAAGGAATGAACGAAAAGATGGATACAAATACAAATGAAGTGAAAACGACGATGGATGCGAATACACTGCAAACGAACAAGCAAATAAACGGAATGGAAGCAAACATGAAGGAGGAAATGAAAGAGCTGCGGGGTGAGACGCAGAACATGGGCCGATGCCTGCAGGCGGGCATGAAGGCCGTGACCAGGGAGCTGGGAATGGCGACTCCACGTGTGGGAGCAAACGAGCTGGAAGGGGGTGCAGCGGCTGACAGGCCCGCGGTGGAGGCGGGTAAAAAAATAATTCGGGGGGCGTGTTGGGCGAGGGTCGTGACAGAAGAATCGACGGTGACCAAAAGGGAAAAATTAAATGGGGAGACCAAAACGTGTGAGACGAGACACGAGGTGACGACAACAGAAACTTATAAATGTATAGAGACACGGGAGACAGAAAAAATAGAGGAGAGACTACACGATGAAGACGGGGTAAGTGACGCACACACACACACGGAGGTAGTGGAGGATAATGGGGGTGAGCTCGCGGAGCGTGTAGGGACCCAGTGCGAGCAGCTGGTTGGCCCCCTCCAGGAACGAGGGGAGGGAGTCTGCCCCCTTGAGGCAGATCACGACCAGGTGAGTTCGGTCGTGCTTTGCGAGGTTGAGGGGACGGGTGCTGTGGACAGGTGCACGGAGAGCTTGGGGGGTATAGAGGCCCCGGAGACCCTTGTGGGGACACGAATCCCCAGTGTGGTTGTCCCTGTGTGTGTGGTGCAAGGTGTGAGTGCGTCCCCGTGTGTGGAAGCGACCCCGTGTGTGAGTGGTGTGGTGGCGATGGTGCCGGGGTACGTGCTTCCCAGCACGCCGTGTGTGGATGAGGCACGGTGTATGAGTGAGGCACCGCGGTTGAGTGCCCCCGCGTGTGTGAGTGAGGGACGGTGTGTGGATGAGGCACCGCGGGTGAGTGCCCCCGCGTGTGTGGGTGAGGCACCGTGTGTGAGTGAGGCCGTGTGTGTGGATGAAACGGCCAGTATGAGTGAGGCACCGCGGGTGAGTGCCCCCGCGTGTGTGAGTGAGGCACGGAGTGTGGATGAGGCACCGCGGGTGAGTGCCCCCGCGTGTGTAAGTGGTATGGTTTGTGTGAGGAAAATGGCACGAGTGAGTGGAAGGTCGCGAGTGCGTGGAGCCACGTGTGCGAAAGAGGTAGCATGCGTGAGTGAACGGCCGAGTGCAAGGGAGACCGTGTGTGTGAGAGAGCGGTATGTGAGGGAGATGTCGGTTGGCATGCGGGAGCACGCAGCCGCGTTTCCCGGTGTGAATGGAATGGAATGGACTGTGAGCGTCGTAACACGCAGGTGTGCGCGGGTTGAATGGCGACGACGACGGCGACAGAGGAGAGAAAGCCGAGTCGCGGCTGCAGTTGTTTCGGGGACCGTGCCGGGTTCGCCCAGCAGTGAGCACGCGGTCCGTGCTGTGCAACGCACGAGACCACCACGTGCTCGCTTGCGAGAGTGAAGTCCCGGTCCGGAAACGTATGCGGTGGATTTGCCGATCCCGCGGACGGACAAAGTTTAGGCAGGATTTCGGATTTGAACCGGACGGGTTCTCCACGCGATCGTGTGTGTTAAGCTCCAACGGGCAAAGCACATGTGTTCGCGTGGGGAACCCCTCGAGACGTGGGGCTTGTGTTTTTTTTATGCGCACGGTGACGTCATGGCTGCACGTGGGGTTGGAATCAAGCAGGAGGGGTATCCCTGCCGGATGGTACCGTCCAAGGAGGGACGAGGTACACGTGCAGCTGCATGACGTCACGGGCAGGTGCAAAGTGCGCGAGCTCTGAGTTGCCGCGCTGGTGCTGCGGAATTAGAAAAAAAAAAAAGCAAGCCTCACTTCCGGGTGCACAGGATTCCTGGGCAAGGGGTGGAAGACCCTCTTGAACCTGGGCACAGGATGGAAACTAGTTAGGGGGAAGGGTTAGCTTAGTTAGACCGACTTCATGGGGCAGGGGTAAGTCCTCATGGAGTCCGTGGAATGGATTAGTTAGAGGGATTGCAGCCAGATTTAGGATGGGAAAATGGGAAATGATTTTTGATGATTTGGAGACAGAGACAGACTTTGAGTGTGTAGAGTTGACGTAGTTTAGCTACGTAGTATTAAAAGGAACGTGCTACTAGTTTAAGGGACGACGTGGGAGCACGAGTTAGTTAGGGGATGTAGTTAGGAGGATGGCAGAGTTCAGCGGTGTGTGTGTTGAAAAGTTGGTGAGTTATGAGGTGAAGACATGATGAGTGAGTGAGGCCAGCGGGTCTGTGTGAATGGAGCGAATGGGGAATGCATGGTGCGATGAGTGATTGGGGGGAGGAGTGACTCCCGCCCAAGGGACCCCGGGGTCAGTGTAGAGTGAGTTAGGGGGTTAGTTAAATTGAAAAATGGAGGTCGTTTTGTTGATGGTGGGGGTGTAGGCTCGAAACCCGTTTGGAGGGGTGCAGGAGCCCTGTTGACGGGCTGGCAGCGTGGCTGCGAAAGGTGAGTATCGCTGAGTGGGTACCCCGGGCACCAGGCTAGTCGGCCGTGGTAGGCCAAGGGCCCATGGGGGGCCGGGATAGCGTAGTGGGCACGGGTGCGCCTGCTGGGTGCGGGGGCCCGGGGCGCCATTAGCCGCGTGGGCAGTGTTGTGGGCAAGGGTGACCCTCGGAAAGGGGCCTGGGAAGCCAGCCTGCCATGTGTGCGTTTCAGGGGAGGTGCCATGGGGGGTACTCCCCGGTGTTAGGGAGCTGGTAGGCTCGGAGGCAGTGTCGTGCCCGGGGGTGCCATCGTCGGAGAATCGGCAGAGGGTCGTGCCTGCCAAAGGGAGCCACGTGTCCCAGCCATGAGACCGTGTGAGGGCACGGAGAGAAAATTGGGGGGGCGAGGCCCGAAATTGTAAGGACACCAACACAGGCGACGGGAATCTGGGTTGTTAGAACCAATAGTTTAAGCGAGAGGCGCTTGTTGAAAGCCCCGGGGTAGTTTAACAGTTAATGGTTAGGGTAGATAGGAAGTGTACCCCTCCGCACCATCCATCCCCTCGCTGTCGTTGTGGGCCGCTGGACCCACTTTGGTTATAGATCGCTGAACTCTAGGGAGGCCATCCTGAGGCTTAGATTGGGCCTCGACACAGGACGCTAGCTCTCCCTTGTTCCCCTCCGGGAAGGGAACATAGGGGTTGGGAGTAGGCTAGGTGACAGGATAGGTTAGCCGAACAAGGACAGTAAAGGAGGTTAGGGGACGATTTATAGTGGGGAAGTAAAAATAAAAAAATAAGTTGGGGCTAAATTGGGGTTTGACAAATTCAGGGAGTGGGTATGTACAGTGACAGGCAAAGGCGATAGGTGGGAGGGAGACAGGTAGGTAGGTCCGAGCCCGCCTTCCGAGTGGCCAGCACCACCGCACCCCCTCCACCAACCTCCACTGAACGGCAAAGGCTGGCCAGCTTCATCGGCTGGCTGTTTTTCTTCAAGGCCTGTGCCGGCCAGTTCATCTGCTGGCTGTTTTTCTTCAAGGCCTGTGCCGGCCAGTTCATCTGCCGGCTGTGTTTGCCTGCAGCGGCCTTCTTCTGCGGGCTGTGTTTGCCTGCTGCCTTTGCCATGCCATGCCCACTGCCCACGTTCACCAGCCCCATTCAATTTTGCTTTGCCCCCCCCCCCTGTTCATTGCCATGTGCGCCAGGATCAAGGCAACAGTTTGCAAGCTGCAAGAACTGCCCCGTTGGCAGCTACAACACGGGCCTGCAGTGGCGGCCCGTGCACCGTGTTTGTGTCCATCCATCCATCCGTTGTGTTCATTGCGTGTGCCACTTGAGCTGGCACGGAGACTACGTTTGTGCAGCCCATGCACCGTTGTGGTTCACTGCGTTCAGTTCAAAAGGGAAGGCCTTGGACTGCGTGTGAGCAGCCAGCCACGTTCCCTGTCACCTGCATTGTTTTGAGCCAGAGACTGCATGCGAGCAGCCTGGCTCCCTGCTAACTGTTTTTCTTTTGCAGAGTTCAGTGATCCTGGGCCATGGTTTAGTGTAAAATTTGTAAGTTAAGGTTAAGATGTACTGTAAATATGAGTGCGCCCCCGGCATGTCTGTCCTAGCGCCGGCAATTTTATTTAAGTCGTCCGTGTGAGTGAGTTTGTTTAGGTAGTTACGCAGCCCTCAGGTTATTTATTTTGGGGACACGAATACCATGAATGTTGCACTCAGGGATCCGTAGGTAAAATGTACTAGGGGAAAACTACACATGATGGCACACGAGAATTTGACGACTCGGGACGAGTCTGTAAAAAGGGGAGGGGGTAGTGTTGTGGTTGACCAAATTCGCAAACCACCATTCAGGTCCCTTAGGTGAGATATCTCGGTAAGTATATGTGTAGTTAGGCCCAAACCCGTTGTCTAGAGGGAATAAATGTCATTCATGCGTGCTGCGACTCTTCAGGATAGCCGTTTTTCTTTTACTATCTTTATTTTGGACCAACCGCCATTATCACCACCGCCAACCGCGTCTCAACAGTCATCACAACTTCAACCACCCACCGCGGCGCCGCTTCACCACAGCAGCCACGACCTTTGCCGTCACACCTCGCAACCGTCGCATCGCCACCGTTCTTGCGCCGCTTGTGGGTACCGGTATTGGACTCGTGCAGGGCGCGCGCCGAACAGCGTGTACAAAACCACGGACTTTCCGCTCCAAAAAACATATCAAAAACGACTCACGCCCACTTTTGTTCCGTCCAATCGGTGAGCGAGGGGCGATTTGGCCCCGCCTCCAGGGCGTTGGAGGGCAGTCGCTATATGCAAATTCATGGATCAAAATGCATTCACGCCCACTTTTTCTCGGGCCAATGGGGAGCGAGGTGAAAGGTCGAAGGCAGGGGGTCAAAGGCGAAGCCACGGGGCTTATATAAGCGGCTGCGTTCGTCAGAAAAGGGTCGTCGTGTGCGTTGGAGTTGAGTGCAGTTGGGAAGTTCGCAGGAGGAAGAGTTCGGAGTTGGAGTCGGAGCGAAGAGGACGGAGCTGTGGAGAGGCGGCGGCGGCGAAGGCAGACGAGGGGGTGCTCGCGTCGGTGCCGGGAGCTGCACACCAGGGAGGCCGACGGCGCGACCTGGTCGAGGTGTAGACGCTCGTCGCGGGACCCGAGACAGAGTAAAAATCCTCCTTTCCCCGAGCATCAGCAACCCCCTCCTGTTTCCCCCCGCGCTGAGATAGTGCGACCAAGGGGGCCCCCTTCCCACCCCCTACCAGACACTGTCCGCGAGGCCCGCGGAGTTGAGGCACCACCGCCGCTCCGCGTCTCATCACCAGACGGGTAGGCCCGACACGGTCTCTGCCCCAGGCCCGCCTACCCCCTCATCCTGGAGGGTGGTTCTCTTTTCTTTTGCTTTGGGAATGTGTGTTGTCGGCGCCGTCTGTGAAGTAAAATTGTATAAGTGTTGCCGTGTGCTCGCGTAATCGGTATTAGATCTGCATTGTCGCATTTGCTTTTTGTCTTCTTTTTTATGTGCTTTTGGTGGAATTGTATATGTGTGCTTTCCGTTCATCGTGAATAAATGTGCTTTATGTTGAACTGTTTCCCGCTTCGCTTCGTCATTTCTCTCATTGAATCCTCATCCTGCTTCACGTAAAGGGTTGGTAGTGGGCTGAATACGCCCGATAATTAATCGAACCGTCGAGGCCGACGATAACAACGCTCGGTTATTCCGATAGTACGGAACGGGTCGCTTAAGTGGCCCGTGTCCGAAGTCGACCTGCGGCGAGGTGCGATCGCCCGGTCTACCCTCCGTGTGGGTACTTAGGTAGGTCGAATTTGGCGAGCAACCCTATCCCACGCGGGGGCCGATTGGCTCGATCGCGGTGAGACCGAAAGGTCCACCCGTGACTGGTTCCCGGCGTTAGTCCGAGAGGGTCACGACTGGATTGTCCGTCCGGTGGGCGACGTGCCGCGATTCGAGTTACGTGGCCGTCCGCACGCCGGCGGGCGCGAATCCGTAACAATATATATAGCTATGTATTTATATATTTGTATTTCATTACTATATTTATATTTCATTACTATGTGTATGTATGTATGTATGTATGTATGTATGTATGTAAATATGTATGTATATATATATATATATGTATATATATATATATATATATATATATATATATATATATATATATATATATATATATATATATATATATATATATATGTATATATATTTCATGACTATGTATGTATGTATATGTATATGTATGTATGTATATGTACGTATGTATGTGTGTATATATATATATATATTTCATTATTATGTATGTATATGTATATATATATATATATATGTATATATATATATATATATATATATAAATATATATTTTATGACTATGTATGTATATATATATATATATACATACATACATATATATTATATATATATATATATATATATATATATATATATATATATATATATATATATATATATATATATATATATATATATATATATATTTATATTTCATTACCATAAATATGTATATTTATATAGCCTGGTGTTGGCGCAGTGGTTAGGGCAGCGGCTTGGGATCCAAAAGGTCCTGAGTTCAAGTCCCGTTGGGCCACTGAATTAATACACCAGGAGGTTGACTCAGCCTGTCATCCTTCCGAGGTCGGCGAAGTGAGTACCAGTATACTGGGCCTGGTGTATGCCCCAGGTAAAAATAGGTGTACCATATCCCTGTGTCGTAAGAGGCGACTAGGGTTGCGTCAGGAAGGGCATCCAGCGTAAAAACTAAGCCAAATCACTATGCGGATCATACGGATGATCCGCTGTGGCGATCCCTCACGGGAGCAGCCGAAAGAAGAAGATATATATATATATATATATATATATATATATATATATATATATTTATATTTCATTACTATATATACATTTTTATATATTTATATTTCATTACTATATATATTGTTATGGCTGTGGAAATACGCAGACCACCATAAAGGGCCTTAGATCAGTTATGACGAGAAGTAATTGTGTAGTTAGATTTCCCCACCGTTGTTTAGAGGGAATTTCCATGTTCACAGAGCTGCGATCCTTTGAGATAGCCGTTTTTCTTTTCTCTGTCGTTATTTTGGACCAATCATCCCCCAACAACCAAATCGCCACCACCAACAACGCCCCCAAACAACTACAACAAACCACCAGCACCCTTCGCCTCTTTACCTCCACCCCACAAACATCGCTTCACCGCCATTCTTAAACGATGCCCGCCAGCAACCAAATCGCCACCACCAACACCCTTCCCAAACCACCACAGCAAACTCCCACCACCTTCGCCTTTCTACCAAACGTCGTGCCATGGGTTGTGAATGGGATCCTTTCGAAGGAGAAATTCGGATCAAGAATGATTCACGCCCACTTTTCATCCATCCGATGGCTGAGCATCAGGTGGTGTAGCCCCGCCTCCGAACCCGCTGTGATCCACAAATTTGCATATGCGCTCCTCCCCCGGCCTATATAAGCGCGAGCGCAACGCAGCTCGAGGCAGTCAAGTCGAGTGCAGTGTCGGTGGGGCAGTCAAGTCGAGTGCAGTGTCGGTGGGGCAGTCAAGTCGAGTGCAGTGTCGGTGGGGCAGTCAAGTCGAGTGCAGTGTTGGTGGGGCAGTCAAGTCGGGTCTGGAGAGCGGCAGTCTGGAGGGGTCGGAGAACAGGACGGAGCTCGAAGAGGTAGACGGCGGCAGTGTCGGTGCGGCAGTGTCGGTGGGGCAGAGTTGGGAGACGGAGCTCGGAGCTGAAGTCTTAAGACAGACGGGGGCCGATCGACGGAGAGGAAGGAGCTCAGAGCGTCAGCAATTCCCCTCTCCTTTCCAAGCTCCGCGCCAAGAAAGCGACGGTTACCCCGTCCGTTCCCCTCCCCAACCATGGTGCCGACGGTGAAACACGTGCCTGCGCGGAGAACGCTGGAGAGAGCTCACCAGCCATGCTAGGGGCATGAAGCCAGGCGCAGCTACGCTGACATTGCGGCTTGCCCGCCATCACGCCACGAGGGCGCGGGTAAGACCCTTCGGTCTCGTGGACCTGGCCGCTCATCCAGGTTCCATGTACATTTGGTCCACGGACCTGTCTGCCACCCTTGTCTTGGAGGGTGGCTTTTTCTTTGCTTTTTGTGTAAATGCATGTGGTGGCGCCGTCTTATAAGTCGAATTGTCTAAGTGTGCGTGTGGAATAAAGACACTTTATTCGGTTGTAACTCTGCCTTTGCTTGCTTTCATTGCTTTCACTGTACATACGTGCATGATTTACTGTATGGCTGTAAATACCGGCCTTGTCTGAGTGTGCAATAAATGTTATTGTTGAACTGTTCCGCGTTTCGTTGTGTCCTTTCCCTTGTTTGAAAGTTCCATCTTGCATCACGGAAGGAATTGGTAGGAGGGGTGTAAGCACCCGGAAAATAATCACGTCCGTCGGGGCCGGCGATAACACCACTCGGTTATCACTGAAGCACGGAACGGACCGCTTAAGCGGTTCGTGTCCTTGGCCGGCCAGCGACGAGGTACGATTGCCCGGTTAACTACTCGCGCAGGTACTTAGGTAGGTCGAGTTTGGCGAACAACCCTATCCTGCGCGGGTGGCCGATTGGCACGATTGTGGTGTGGTTGAAAGACCCACCTGTGACTAGCTCCTGGCGGTAGTTCCAAGGAGGGTCACGACTGAAATGTCCGTTCCGGTGGGTGACGCGGTCGCGATTCGAGTTAAGTGGCCGATCGCACACCGGGCGGACCGAAATTCGTAACAATACATTAATATATATATATATATATATATATATATATATATATATATATATATATATAATTACTATATATATTTATAGCGAACGCAGTGAGCTTCATACTTAACGCGTGCACGTGAGAGAATAGGAAACAACAACACAATACCCCTGGCTATTTGGAATCCGTGTCGTTAGCTATCACCTTTTGCTTCCGGTTGTTGTTAAACGCTTTGCGGTGTATAAACACGATTGGGTTTTATTTCTATTTTGTGAATATTACTTAACGCGTGCACATGAGAGAATAGGAAACAAAAACAACACAATACCCTGGCAATTGTGAGTCCGTGTCGTTGGCTATGACCCTTTTGGTTCCGTTTTTGTTTTGTTTCCGGTTTTTGTCATGGGGAATGATGCATGCCGGGAGATCATGACCGGAAGTGTTTATTTATTTATTCAATAATTTTTTTTCCCAAAGTTAATTTTATTCTTCTGAAAGTGATTTTTTTCATGACAGGAAGTGTTTATTTTGTATTTAACATTACTGGGAGTGATTTTGAAACTCTTTCCGGAACATATATTTTCTTTTATTCTTGAGCAGAAGTGATTGTCTATTGATTCAATTGTTTTTTTCCCAAAGTTAATTTCAATAAAGATATCTCCCGCATCATCAGAAGAATAATTTTTAATCGTGATTTACATTATTTGATCGCTGGTCCCGAATCCAGGCCGAAGTAACCGGAAATTGCGTCAAAATCATCAGCTGTGTGGCGCTTACATGTACCATGGTCTAGTTGGCAAGTATACAGTTGTGAACAAGTTATAGGTAAAGTCAGAAGCGAATGTAAGAAGAATTCTACGTTCGCTTCTCGGCTTTGCCTATTCCATATATATATATATATATATATATATATATATATATATATATATATATATATATATATATATATATATATATATATATATATATATATATATATATATATATATATATATATATTGAACTCGCTGAAGTACCCGGTAATACCCGGGAAATTTGCCCTATTTTCCTCACGCTAGTGAGACCGAGGCATTAGTTGTATGGAGAAAATTAGGAAGGCTTCTTTTATTCCTCAGATTTATGGAAGGAAGGCTTTATGCTGCCGTAATCCTCAGAGAGGTCAGAGTTGAAGGTGGCCTTGAGCCACTCTGTTTCTGGCAGCAGTGGAAACTGTCCTTGATGTCCTGCCAAAACCCGGACCTAGAAAGCTGGAACGTGAGTTTTGTGCTTCTCTCGCCCATCAGTGTGACGCTCTATTTACAGTTAGGCGACGCTCTCTCTCTGCAGCCGACTCTGCTTGCCTGGCTCGTTCATGAGCAGATCTATCAGCAGTAAGACGTGTCTGTCTCTCTGCAGATGACTCCGCTTGCCTGGCTCTTTCATGAGCAGATCTATCAGCAGTTAGCTGTTGCCATGCGCATGCGCGTGCAGTTCAAGAATTCAAATAACAGGAGGAGAATGTGTATGTTTAAAAAGTCAACGAATACGAACATTTTGTATTTCAAAAAACCCTAGCGTTTTTAACCATGAAGCCTTTTGTTACGATTAATACGCCGGTGCACTACTCCAAAACCATTTTTTTTAAATGGAAATTGTATTATTATTATTTTTTTATATATATATATATATATATATATATATATATTTTTTTTTTCATTTTTATGGAAAGCCACTGAGCGCATCCTGGAGCTGAATGTTAGGTCTATATGTGTGTAAAGTTTCATCAAGATCGGTTCACTGGTCTAGGAGCTTATTGGTTACAAACAAACAGACAGACAGACAGAAGGACTGCCATTTTTTATTTATATTTTATTACTATGTATATATATATATATATATATATATATATATATATATATATATATATATATATATATATATATATATATATATATACATAGTAATGAAATATAAATATATAAGTAGGGTAAGAATACTGGTTCTGGCTCACTTTTCCCCATGTAAATGAATGGGGGATTTTCAGCCATGAAATTTTTCTTTTTTTTTCCCCTGAAAAAATAAATCCCCTTTTTAGCCCAAGGTATATTTATTTGTCTCCCCTTTTAACCTGGAGCCTGGTGTTGGCTTAGTGGTTAGGTTGGCGGCTTGGGATCCCAGGGTCCTGAGTTCAAATCCCGTTGGCTGCTGAATTAACACCAGGGGGTTGACTCAGCCTGCCATCCTTCCGAGGTCGGCGAAATGAGTGCCAGTGTACTGGTCCCGGTGTATGCCCCGGTTAGAATAGGTGTACCATATCCCTGTGTGTCGTAAGAGGCGACCAGGGTTGGTGTCAGGAAGGGCATCCGGCCATAAAACATTGCCTCAAGAAAAAGCCAAACCCCTGCACAGCAGGGAAAAATGGCTGTAAAAACGGTCATTTTTTTATTTCCCCTTTTAACCTAGGGGCTCTCTATTCAAATAACCCATACAACAAGATAAAGATTTGTTAAAGGTGATTCGAAAGAAATATCTGAAACGTCTAAGCCTCGGGGCACTCTTTATCAAATAACCAATGCATATTGTTTAGCTCACTCATTGAACCTATAAACATTTGTTCATTCTCAAATTCCTTCAATAGTTTAATTTTCTTTGCACAATAATCCCCATCTAAAATATTGAAAAACAAAACATTTGAATCTTTATATTTTTTAAGATACCCCTTTTGTGCCATTACGAAATGATAAACTTCTCTTAATGATCTCATCTGACCACCTCCTGAGTTGCATATCATTTTGATATTGTAGTAAATTATTTTTCCATTGTTCAATTGATAACCATCAAATTTTTCAGTCCATTCAAACATATTTATTATTTTCTTTACATCCTCTAACTTATTGGTTTTTAAATTGATTCGCATATTTGTTTTATTTACCTTTGTTTTAGATATTTTTTCAATAAGACTTATTTGATATTTTTCACATTCATTATGTTTTCCATTTATATACCAAGACTGAGATTTTCTCCACTCTTTAGTTTGACTAATACTTGGTTCGACCATTTATATATTGTGAAAAACGCGGCGGAAGCCCTTAAAAACCCTAACCCATCTTCCCATCGTTAAAACTTGTGTCCATATGGAACACAATCTATTCTATTCACTCTATCATACAATACCCATATGGAACACAATCTATTTTATACACTCTATCATACAATATCCATATGGAACACAATCTATTCCATTATCTAAAATAAATCTCTTATCATCAAAGGCTCCTAATGCCTTTTTATTTACTTCTTCACTATATATCTTATGTTTATAACTTCTTATTGTATTCATTTTCCTATATTCTTCTTTCTTATTCATCAAACAATTATAATAATTTCTAAAAGTTATTGATTTCTTTATTACATATTTCTTTATTCCCTTTAACCTTTTATCAATCTGATCACCATACTTATAAGTATATGCCTTTGCTCTCAATCCAATAAACTCACTCATTACTTTTCCACCCAACTCATCCTTAAACTTACCAATAACCTTTTCATTCTTTTTTGAAAATAACTCACTCTTCTTACTAAAATTACTTGTATCATATACTCCAATGTTTTTCTTCATATCCTTATAAACATCGTCAGTTTTTATATCTAGAATAAAACTATCGGTGTCCATATACAACAATGAAGCATTTTCACCATACTCTTTCTTTAAATCATTATACAAATAATCATACATCAATATCTTTGATAAATCAAGAACTGCTGTTCCAATATAAATTGGTTTATCCATGACAATACTTTCCTTTTTCATATGAATAGCAGAAAAGTTCTCTGAAAAAACCTCTTCTCTCTCAAAACTTGGTTTATTTATCAATCTAGAAGCTTCTTTCCAAGATGTTGCAAATCTAATGTTTTGCCTGTTTCTAACATTCTCCATTGTCTTTCCAAAGACAGCATTATTCATCAATTTATAGAATTCCCCTTCAAATTTTACTTTTGTATTTGTTCTCATATCTGTATTGAATTTAATATACTTTTTCATCCAAGGACTTTGTTTAAATTTTAAAACTCTATGAATTTTAGCTACTCTCAACCCAGCAGATAAATATTGTCTCAAGTTCCTTTGATGCAAAACATATCCCTCTTTATCATAGAATGTTGTTAATAACTTTTCTGTTGATTTGCCTTTAATATTAAAACTTTTATGATAATCACTGAACCATTCTTTCTTTGGGGTTTCTTTCTCACATGCAAAAGGAAGGTCTTTATGCTTATTATGAAGATCACTCGGGTACTTCAAATCAACTTCAAAATAATAACCTTCTTCTTTGTCATTCAATTTGTCTTGAGAAGAAATAACAATATTCATCAAAGCCTTTTCATAATCCTTTTCTTCCACCCACTCTAATTTACCATAAGGCAGAGATTGAGACATTGCCCATCCATACAAATTATTAGCATCAAAGTACATCAAATAATTACTATCTTTTTCACTCTCATAATTTGGAAGATATTTATTATTTGCTTTAGCATATCTTTTTGAATATACTTGTGATATTCCACCTCTCTTAGACTTCTCAATCATCAAAAGCATATCTACATCACTGACTAAATCTATATCTTGTTTTGTCATTTTCAACATTGCACTCCAAGCTAAACCAGGAGCTGTGAAATAGTGGGCAGGATCTAATCCATAACAATTTTTATTATGACAGAGTGATCTAAAAGCTTCAAACACATCAGCTAACAATAAAACATCTGTTTTTAGATACAAATCATGATATTCTCCAAGGTTCTTTATCTTAAATATTTTCCAAATTTCTTGTGCGTGTTTATATTCCTTATCACTTATCTCTTCTTCATAAAGGTTATTATAGAAACTTTCTTTTGAAGGAAGTTGTGTTTCTTTAAATCTCATAAATGAATCCATATAACCATAAGGATAAATTCCCTTACTTGTAAGAATTTTCTCTTTACTTTGAATTTCATTCCTTGTTTCAATTTCCTCTCTAGTTAGAATTCCCTCTTTAATCAGAATTTCATCTATAATCAGAATTTCCTCTTTAGTTAGAATTTCATTCTTTGTTCGAATTTTGTGTATAATTAGAATTTCATCTTCAGTAAGAATTTCTTCATTCATTTCCTCATTTATTAGAATTTCCTCTTTACTTTGAATTCTCTCTTTAATCTGAATTTCCTCTTTAGTGAGAATTTCCTCTTTTGGAAAGAATGAATTAAGATTTGGAAAAGAGCCCGTGGAGCTTAGATTTGATGCGAGGTTGGCTAGTGGTGTTCCCATAAACTTGTAAGAATCAAGAAACCGAATACGAGTTATAGGTTTTGTGAATATCATTTTTGTAAATGAAATATACTTTTGACTTGTGTTTGTTATGGCAGAAACATTCCCTGGTGTTTTCGAAAGTTCATTTATAAATAGATGTGTATCATAGTTGGCGCTGTTGTGAAGAAAGACTGGAATAAAAGAAGGTAATTTATAATTAAGATTACAACAGGAATGAGCGGGGCCTCTATATTTACCAGTAAGATGGCAATGATCCCTAACTTTAGACTCCTCAATTTCCTCCTCACAAATATGACAGATATTGTTCTTTCTAAATTCTAATTTTTCTTCTATGGTTAATTTCATCGGTTCATTTGTTTCTTTCATTAATTTACTTAGTCTTATACAATCCTTTTCTAATTGTTTTACAAACTCTTGTGAAGCATTTTTTCCACTATACTGTTCAAGTTTATTATACTTTTCTCCAACAGATGATTTGATATAATAACAGAAACCACAAGGAATATGTTTTTGATATTTATTTGTATATGGTTCTTTTGGATTAGGAGAAGCAGTATTTATCTTTTTAAGGATACATTCAAAATCAGCGTATATCACAAATGGGTGCATGATAGATTTATTATAATCTTCAAAAGAAATCTTTTCACCAGGTTTAGGCATTGTAATTACAGCTGATTTATGATTACTACAATATTTTGAATGTTGTTCTAATCGTTCTTTTGTATGAAATGAATTAAGACATCGCTTACAAGGATATATTTTGTTTGCTGTTCTGAATACCTGAGAAGAGATTAATCTTGATAAATTATTGATGTATGTGTAATGTGAATTATTTCCAACACTAAAATATAAAAGATCAATGTGTGTTTCTTCATTTTTAAAGTTGTTTGAAATTTTTAATATTTGAACTTTGTTTGTATCCGTTAATCCATATACATTAATAGAAAGATTATTCTTTTTCTCAAATTTAGGAATATCTGTTAGTGGCATTGGGAAATTAAAATCTTTAATGTCCAAGGTATTCTCATATTTCATATATTGTTTTACTCTTTCTGAATTACATTTTGGTGGATGTAAGTGAGCAAGAACAGACCAGAGAAAACATTTATTATCATTATTCTTAATATTAACAACTGCCTTCTTTCGTTTTATTTCTTTTGGTAATTCAATATAAGAAGAAGCTTTAAGAGGGTTTGATTTTAGAATGTGTACATCTAAAAGATGATTTTTTAATATTGAATCCACTTCCTACCACTGTATTATCAACATCCTCCTCTTGTCTTGATAGTTCTTCATAAACCCCACTATTCAAAAAATCTTGAAATGATGTTATAAAATGAAGATCTGTCCTCATATAAGGAGTTTGTTCTTCATCTTGTCTTTTCATATTCATTTTCACTCCCATATAAAACTTTAAAGTTTTCATTTCTTTTAATGTTTTTTTAATAAATTTTTCAACATCAGGTTTCACTATTTCAATTGATTCAATTATTGATGATGGACCGGGTTCTCCAAATTGAAAAATCCTTATTTTTATATGCCCTTTAAATGCCCCATTAGTGTTTTCAATATAATAGTCTCCCTTTACTTTAAACTCATTTTTCTTGTGTTTTTGTGATTGAAGATGCCTATTATAACTACTCTTCAAAACATCCTTTGAGCAGGTATCACAATGTTTTCTTTCCAACTCAAGAGGGGATATTTTGTGAAATAGATTAAATGTGTGTTTGTTGGTTCGGAGGTGTTTTCTATAATGTTTATATTCGTGATTACAAACATCGCTGTATGTTGTATTCACCATATTTATATAATAAAACTTTGCTTAAACTAAAAATTTCTTGATGAAAATTTCGTTTATTTTACAGGTGAATCTGTGCTTAAACTAAAATTTTCTTGATGAAAATTTTGTTTATTTTACAGGTGAATCTGTGCTTAAACTAAAATTTTCTTGGTGAAAATTTCGTTTATTTTACAGGTGAATCTGTGCTTAAACTAAAATTTTCTTGATGAAAATTTCGTTTATTTTACAGGTGAATCTGTGCTTAAACTAAAATTTTCTTGATGAAAATTTCGTTTATTTTACAGGTGAATCTGTGCTTAAAACCATTTTATCCTCCAACTTTTTCACTTAATAAATACAATGTTTCAAGACACAAAAGACAAGTTTCAATCAATCTCTTCATTTGTTAAAGATGCTGAGAAATATGTCAAGGATGTAAAATTGAACAAAGATAAATATAACAACTATTGGATAAAAACAATTATGGTGGATATGATGAGTTCTTCAATTTACTTCAGTGGAAGGGCTTTTAGTATACCTGGAAGAACATCAATTAAGGTATCTCTAACAAAAGTTTCTCCTCTCCTTCTGGCAATATATTCAAAACTAGAAAAAGCAATGAAACAAGAAAAGGTATCAAAAAATAAAAACCTTATGGATGAAGCTTTAGAAAGAAAAGATAAGACCATCTGTAATATGCAAGGAGAAATTTGTATTTTTTTCAACAACCCTAAAGATATAAATCCTGATGAAATAAAGGATGTTAATATATCAGGTGAAATGACATTTCGTTCAATTGTAGTTAAGGATCATTTTAAAATTACCTTTAATATAAAAAATGTAGCAGTTGAATCTGTTAATGAAAAAATGTATATCGATATCGATGGTAATGTTTTTTCTACTAATTAAATGAGCCAATATTCAACTGAAGATTTTGAAGATTATGAGAGTGATTATGATACCGAGAGTTTGCATTCAAACGATAGTTATGACACCGAGAGTTTGTGTTCAAATGATAGTTATGAAAGTATAGATGATTCTGAAAGTATCGAAGATGATATCGAAGATGAATTTCAGTTTAAGTAAAGTTTTACTTTATAAATATGAATAGTTTACTCGATTTTGAGCCTCTTGAATTCCATGATTCTCCATATGACAAATTTGAGAATTGTCCTGCGTGTGAAAGACGGGGATTAAACACAGAGTCAAAAGCCTATAAACAATGTATATTCTGTGATTATCTTCTAATTAATGATAATCAAAAATATAAAAAGGAAAATAATTCTTTTAGATTTACACCAAAAATGAATTACTTTACAAGATTGATTCGAGAAATGAATGTAAAGAACGAGGGTGAGAACACACCTTTCCTTACAAGGGAAGAAACTGAACGTATTAGAGAAATGTTCAAAGGATTGTTGTTATATCTTATTCATGGATGTGATTTTCAGGGAAATATCAACACAAGATATTGCATAAATAAAATAATGGATTATCTTGAAATTAAACCTGAACTTAGGATAAAATATAGAATTTCGAAAAAAGCCAAGAATAAATTAAATAACCTGTTTTCCAAATATATAAATGAATGATTTTTTACCTATTTGGGAAAATAAGATAAAATTTGACAACCATAAAAATCTCCCAAATTCATTAAGATGCCTCATAGTTGGTTCAAGTGGATGTGGAAAAACCTGCTTACTTTTAAAGATGCTCCTCACTCCCAACTTTTTAGATTATGATAATTTAATAATTTTCACAAAGTCGAGTTTTCAACCAGAGTATCAACTACTCTCACAAGGTTTTAGTGCTGGTCTTCAAAAAGAAGATATAATCGGTTTATTTAAACTTCAAAAAAACCTAAATGATTTTAACATTGAAGATATAATACAACTATTTTGTGATACACAGAGATGTAAAAAGAAATCAAAACCGATAACTTGTATTCTGAGTGATAATACGGATGATATACCGTCTCCCCAAGATTTGGATAAATCCAAAAAGAACCTCGTTATCTTTGATGATTGTGTTAATGAGAGAAACCAAACGGTAATGGACAGCTACTACACAAGAGGGAGACATTCTTCTTGTAATTGTATTTATCTTAGTCAATCGTACTTTCAGCTTCCTCGTCGTTCCATCAGAAACAATGCTAATACTTTTATTTTATTCAAGTTAAATTCAATAGATATAAACAATTTTTGGAGAGACAATTGTTCTACATTATGTAGTAAAAAGGAATTTGGGGATTACATGAAACACACGACTGAAAAATATAAATATATTGTTGTGAAACAAGATGAGATATTAAATGATATTTTTCAATAAATAAATGGATGCGAAAGAAAGAGCAAGAAGATTTAGGGAACATCAAGAGTTGGTTTCAAAAGTTGTAAAACAGCAGGAAGACATAAAGAAGAAACGCAGACAGAAACTAACGGGCGAAGAAGCATTTGAAAGAAAACAAGAGAAATTTTTTAAACCACTTTTAAAAACTTCCCAAGGAAAAATGAAAGATGTTTCCACAGTTCCCACGGTAGAATATACTCCTAAAAAACTTCAAATGTTAAAAGATTTCAGTCAAATGACGGAGGAAGAATTAGAATATGATGATGAAGGTTTATTTCAACAACTGGAAGAGATTAATCGACCCCCTGATTATATTGTGAATGCTCTTCAAAACAATGAATATTCAGCGGATTCAAAAACCAAAGCAGGACTCATTCCAACAGAACAATCAGCAATATTTCATCTTGTTCAAGAAAAGGTATTGATATTTAATGATGAATTAAGGTTCTTGGGTTCTGCTCAACCCCCTGTTAAACTAACTCCAAGATTAATGTTTCTTCTCACAAAAGATGGAAGACAAGGTTCAACTGTGAGGGATGAATCAAAGTATATTGATAAACCATTGGATATGGAAAATAATGATGATAGAGTATATATTGATCTGCTGAACACTCTAAATTATAAGGTTATTCTTTCTGGTAAAAGTAGGAAGAATGAGAAGGAGAAACACATTATTCAGGCTTTAAGTATCCTTGGTTCAGGTGTTAGTTTTCTTCCAAATGACCCATCGCAATTAGTTAATAGACTGTTATTGTTGTTAGGCAGTAAGAAGGCTGGAAATAACAATTGTTTTAATGAAGCATCAGCCATTTTAGACCAGTTGATGAACATGAAAATAATTAATAAATATCAATATAAAGACATTTTATCTCATATTAAATAAGATGAGAAGCACAATCCTTAGTTTCAATTTCACAACAAGCGACCACACATCTTCATTCCCATACCCACTACAACTTGACACAACAAAAGAATATGAGGCATCTTTATTGTCCATGGAAACTTATAATACCTTATTTAATATAACCGAGAAAAATGACAAGTTTAGTTATAATCCAGGAAGTGGATACAAAACGATAACAGTCTCACCCGGAGCATATGAGATTTCTCAAATATCTTCCGAAATTGCTCGTCTTATGAAAGATCAGGGTGATGAACCAAAAAATATTGTTATAAACATTCAAAAACATACTTCAAAATCAACGATTAAAGTTAAAAATAACTACAAGGTTGATTTCACAATTGATAATTCATTTAGAGAGTTATTGGGTTTCTCCTCAAAAAAGATTGAAACTAATGGGACGTTTTACAGTGATAATGTCATTCAAATATCCTCAGGAATAAATTCGGTGTTAATTCACTGTGATTTGATTGATGGTGCTTATAATGATGGGAAAAAACAAATACAATATTTTCATTCAGCGCATACTCAACCCCAATTGGTTATAAATTCAATATGGAACCCAAAAATTTGGTTTATCTACCTGTGTCAGGAAAAACCATACACAGAGTAAATTTTAGGATAACCGACCAAGATAATCGTGTGATTTCTTTTAATGGAGAAGTTATATCCATCAGAATTCACCTACGTGAAGTTTTTCAATAAATAAATACGATGGTTATTGTGAGGAAACACGAGTTGGGAAAATATAAAATAATTACAGGGGATGGGATGTTCCTTTCCCCATACTACAAGGGTGAAGGTATGTATCTTGGTAGAGGATACTATAAACCTAAGAGACAAAGGGGTGTTGGGCATCAATTTAGAGGAGATGGGATAATTGATACTCTCATGGGTATTGGTTCAACTATTCTTAAACATAAAGATCTAATTGGTTCAACTGCTTCTGCTGTGGGAAATGTTGCAGGTGCTGTAAAGAGTATAAAAGATGCCCAGAAGGAATCTCATAAATTACAAGCAATAAAAGAAATTAAGAAAGGCAAAACTCAGTTGTCCCCCCAAGAACGACAGAAAATAATTCAAATACTTGGATCAGGGTTTCAAAAGTTTTAACATCTTTTTTTCCTAAATAAATACAAGTATGGAAGCAATTGATAGTATCTATGATTTGGATGATACTATTATTATCTCAAACTCCACTAAAAAAGAAGATTACTTCAAGGTAAATGCAATAACTGGAACAGACTGGAATACGAATGGTACAAAAAGTTTTGAAATAAATAATCAACAAACCTATTTGAATCTCTCCGAAAGTTTCTTGTTGTGTAAATTTAAATTCACTAAGGCTGGGAATAACACAAACGCTACACTTGTAAATGATTTCTTCTGGAAAATGTTTGATAGTGTGCGTTTGTATATTGGAACACAAGAAGTTGAAGCGGTTGATTATGTCTCTGCTGTATCTGAAATGATAAAATTTACACTCTATACATTCAGTGATAGAATGGGAAAGGGGTCTGTCGAAGGTTTTATTCCTGATATGTCAACGGGAACAAACACAGACCCTGGGTATACTCAAAGGAAAGGAATGTATAATGATGATACAAAAGCAGAAAATAGTTTTACTGTGGCAGTTCCTCTTAAAGGTATATTTGGATTTTGTGATCATGATAAAGTTCTGTATGGCCTTAAAATTAGATTTCAACTACAAAGGAATGATAATGAAAATCGATTGCTTTTTGGTGTTGGTAGTGCTTTTGGTGATCAGAATAAATTTGTAATTGAGGAAATGAGTTGGTATATCAGTGAATATACTCCTAATCTTAAAACAGAAGAGATGTTGAATCGAAGACTTAACTCAAAGAAACCACTCAGTGTATCATACCTCAAAAGAAGATGTCAACACGTTAAACTCAATCAAACTACTTACACGTGGAATTTGGGTGTTCTGGAAGGAAAGCCACGATATCTGTGGATCATTTTTAAAAAGCCAGATGGTGATACTGCGACTGATAAGAATAATGCATTGAGTGATAATGCTAAGGTGAAACAACTTCGCGTTTCTCTAGATGGAACATTTTACCCACGAGATAGATTGGAAATTAATTGGGAAAAAATGATTTTGCTGAAGCATACAAGTCTTACCAAAAGGTGTGTGAAAGTAATGGAAATAAAGAACCTATTTTGGATATGACAGCATTTAAAAGTTTGTATACAATCTATGCGTTTGACCTGAGCGCTCAAAAGGAAACTATAAAGTCTAATCGAGTGGATACTTCCCTATACATTGAAAGAGGAGGGAGTGAAGAAGTTGATACATATTGTTTGCTTTTGGAAGAAACAGAATTGCAGATTAATACAGATAATGGTGTGATGATTAGTCTCACATAATTTTTTGTTAAATAAATGAGTGGCAAAGTACCAACTGGGGTATATGTTAATCAAATCAATCTTCATAAACTATCATCTTGTGTTCAAAATCAAAAGCCTTGTACGATTAACGTTAATACAATTCAGAGAAAAGGAGCAGTAAGAATTGATGTTTTTCTCACAAGAGAACAGGTTAAAATCTTGAATGACACTGGCTCACTTAAAATTAAAATGACAAAACCAATGTTGAAAAAATATTCAATAAGAGAGACGAGTGGAGGATTTCTCCCATTTCTAATTCCTTTATTTGCTGGTTTAAGTGCGGTTGGAGCATTGACGGGTGGTATTTCAACAGCGGTGAAAACTGCCAACGAAAGGAAGGCTCAACTCCAGGCTCAAAAATAATTGGAAAGACATAACAAAGAGTTGGAGAAACAAATTAGTGGAAGTGGTGTAATTGTCGATTTTGCTGAAAAACTTGAAGGTCTGCCTGATAAAGCGAGATTGCTAGTTGGAGATATGCTTTCTTCTATAGCACAAGCAGGTGTAAAATTAACGAAAAGAGGTAATGGATTATATCTTTCTAATAAATAAATGAGCATTGATGAGTGGTTGAAAGAATTTGGAAAGAATACAACATCAAATTTACAACTTGTCAAATATTGTAAGAAATTAAAAATTCATAATGTGGTTATTTGTATGAGAGATGAATTAACAAATGTGCCGAAACATACAAAGAATATTATTATGAACTTAGAAGATAATAATGGGAACGGTTCTCATTGGGTTTGTATTTTTAATAGTCAAGACAAATATTATTTTGATAGTTTTGGTCTTCCACCACCTGTTGAAGTCATAAAATTCTTACAGAATGGTGTTTATCAAACATTTCAAGTCCAAGAATTAAATTCCAAGTGTTGTGGCCAATTATGCCTATATGTGTTATTTCAACTCAACAAAAATAAAAAATTTTATGATATTATTTTTAATCTAATATAAATGACTTATGTTGGTAAAGATGGTTCTATCTTTGGTGTATCCCAAGAACTGGATATTGATTTATCAAATTATTACACAAAGGCACAGGCTGAACGACATAAATATAATATAACCAAAAATATTAACATGAAAAATGCTTATAAATTAAAAAATTATCCAAGCCCGACTGACGCGAATGACTTGGTGAGATTAAGCGATTTATCACAATATATATCCTTAAATAAAACAGCCGTGTATTCCAAAGATACAGAAGTGTTGATATTATCTCCAGGTCATACAGAATTCACAGTTCGAATTAAAATAAATTTTTATAAAGAAGGGCGTATCGTTTGTATGAGAATAGAACAATGGGGGTATGATATGAATGATTTAGGGTATAATTGGTCATTTAAAATTAACCTCGAAGACCTGGAACAATTAAATCAGTCTCGTAAGGAAGAATATTATCCACTTGGTATCGAGAATGAGTTTTGTGGGGCCACGATTAGTAAACAACAAATAAAAGAATTTAATAAGGGTAAATATAATAATGGTTTTGCCCTTGTTTATCTCATGAAAACAGAAAAAACAGGATTATATATAATAAGTAAGGAAATACAAAATGATTTAACTATGGGAAGATGGGGAGGTGTTTCGTGCCATAATATTATTCTAACATATATTTCTAATACATAAATGACAGCAAGAAGGCTTCAAGAAAATTATCATTTCTGTGTCCAAGCATACCTTCAAGAAAAGGGTATTCGTTATTTTAATAAATATGTTCTACAACATAAGAATGAGGTATTTTCAATAAAAGATTGGCATTATGCTGATGTTGATAAACCGACAACTTTAGATTTAATTAGAATGTTAAATAATGAAAAAATTATAAGGTTAAGAAAAGGTAAGGCTCTTTTAGAAATTCAAAAGAAATTTTATTGGTTTCCTGTTGTAAAAAAAATTATTTTGGATACAGGAATAACAAGAAATCCTGATGAATATATGTATAATATTCTACGGGGTGTAAACGATTCAAGGATAGTAAGGGATGAGGAAGGAGTTGAAGAAGAGAGGGAAGAGGAGGAAAAGGAGAAGGAGGAGAGGGAGAAGAAAGAGAAGGAGGAAAGAGAGAATAGAGAGAGGGAGGAAAGAGAGAAGAGAGAGAGGGAGAAGAAAGAGAAGGAGGAAAAGGAGAATAGAGAGAGGGAGGAAAGAGAGAAGAGAGAGAGGGAGAAGAAAGAGAAGGAGGAAAAGGAGAAGAGAGAGAAGGAGGAAAGAGAGAAGAGAGAGAGGGAGGAAAGAGAGAGAATGAATAAATATCAAAATATGGAAACCAGTGAGATTCAAAAAAGATTGGTGGTATTACAGAAAATAACTCAACCCACCGAGGAGGAAAAGAAAGAATTGACAAGTCTATTTGCAATACTTTCGACAAGACTATTAGCATCGACAAGATATGGATTTTAATTCAAGTTTTTCATTTTTTTTTTTCTTAAATAAATGGAGGAGAGAGTGAAGGCATTTCTAAGGATTCTTTATGTTTTAAAAATTAAGATTCAAATGTGCATGTTGGAAACTAAAAAGGTTTTTGCACTCTGCAGGAATTTTTCTCATCAATAAATGAGTTATTGTCTCAAATGTAAAAAGAAAACTAATACTAAAAATATTTCATATATTAAAAGTAAAAATAACAGGGTTATACAAAAAGGTATATGTTCGGTGTGTGGTTCAAAAAAAAAAAATCAATTTATCTCCAAACACAAACTCGGAGGAGATATACAAAAGTTTTTATCAGGAAGTAAATTTACAACTACTGGAATACCAGGGGAATTACATCTTCCAGGGTATTCTTTCTGTGGTCCAGGCACAAACTTGGATAAAAGATTAGATGAGGCAGACAATCCTAAATCCTGGAGTAAACCAATCAATAGAGTTGATGAAGTGTGCATGAGACACGATATTGATTATGGGAATACCACAACGTTGGAAGAAAAGCATGAAGCCGATAGAGAAATGTTGTATAATTTGTCTCTGATACAAAATCCAACCTTGAGAGAAAAAGTTGATAGGTTCATCGTGAAGAAGATGATTAGTGCTAAATTGAAACTTGGACTTGGAAATTCAAAAACTTATAGGCTCTAATGATGCCATTAAGACTGAAGAGCAATTAGCTGATGAATTACATAAACCAATATTCACAAAGTTTCAGAGAAGGAAAGTTTATTCCAAGGAAGTTGATTATATCTGGTCTGCTGATTTGATTGAACTCAATAATGATAAGGGGTACAAGTATGCTTTAACCGTTATTGATTTGAGGAGTAGATATGTGTGGGTTGTCCCTTTAAAAAACAAAACAGGTAATACTCTTATGTTAGCTTTTCAACAGATATTTAATAAAAGTAAGAGAAAACCTAAAAAATTGTGGACTGATGAGGGTAGAGAGTTTTATAACAAGACATTTATGAATTTTCTAAAAAATAACAGTATTACATTATACAGTACCTTTAATGAAGGGAAGGCAGTTGTTGTTGAACGTTTTAATCGTACCTTAAAAGAGAGACTATATAAAAAATTCACACAACTCGGTTCACAACAATGGTCATCTTTTATTCAGGATATTGTGGATAAGTATAATGACACGATTCACACGGCAACAAATATGAAACCATCAGAAACATTTACAAAATTAAAATATGAAAAAGAGATTAATGTCAGAAAACCTAAGTTCAAAGTTGGTGATATCGTAAGAATATATAGGTGGAAATCTCATTTTGAAAAAGGTTATACGAAAAGATGGACCAACGAGCTTTTTAAAATTGTTGATGTAATAGATACGGTTCCTTGGACTTATAAGATATATGATTTGGAAGGGGAAGAGATTTTAGGTTCATTTTATTCACAGGAATTACAAAATACAAAGATAAATTGAAATTTTTTGACTCCGCCCCTTTTTGGCTCCACCCACACAAGCCCCGCCCACACAAACCCCACACAAACCCCACCACACACCCCCCCACAAGCTCCAATAAATTGAAATTTTTGACTCCGCCCCTTTTTGACTCCGCCCACACACGCCCCTCCCACCGAAGCCCTGCCCACACAAACCCCACACAATCCTCACGCAAGCACCACGCAACCTCCACACAAAAACTCCACACAAGCCACACACACACAAACCACACACAAGCTCCACCCATATTCATCATATTCACATAATTAGTGATTAGTTAATTAGTTCCCCACACACACAACATGTTTATTTAATTAAAAATTATCCACCCATCCACACAAGCTCCACTCATCCACCCATCCCCCATCTCTCCACCCATCCATTTATCCACATAAGCCTCATCCACATTCACCCCTCCCACACAAGCTCCACCTACATAAACCCCTGCCCATATAAACCCTGCCCACATAAACCCCTCCCACATAAGCCCTGCCTACACAAGCTCCACACAAAAACTCCACACACATAAACCCCTCCCACACAAGCTCCACCCACATAAACCCCCACCCACACAAGCCCCACCCACACAAGCCCCACCCACACACACACCCTGCCCACACAAGCCCCTCCCACACACACCCCACCCACACAAGCCCCCACCGAAGCCCCGCCCACACAAGCCCCGCCCACACAAGCCCCACCCCCTCATCCCCCTGTGCACCCCCACCTTTGACCCACCACCTCCCTCATCCCACCCCCACCCTTCCCCACACACACACATGGGGAGGGGAGGGATGGGATGAGGGGGTGATGGGTCATTGGGGGAGCGCACCTACCCCCCTCCCCCCAACCTCCCCCCTTTACATCTCTTTTATTCTTTTCTTGTAATTCAGAATCAAGTAATTGTAAACAAAACAAATATAATTTATTAATATTGAAAATATTAAATATTCATTTGCGAGAATGTACAATCTTTCCCAGCAATCTTCTTCAGATGTCTTGTGATTTCGAAACTCAGACACCATATTCTGTTTTGAAACAAAAAGTGGATAATAATTAGGTTCTATAAAGATAATTACATGGTAATATGAATAAGCCTCGTTGACCACTGAATTAACACACCAGGAGCCTGTCATCCTTTCAAGGTCAATAAAATGAATTCCAGTGTACTGACAAAACCACGTCCAAACTAATGATGCAACCAACATAAGGCGACATTCTAAAGAGAGAGTGATATTAATAATAATTCAGAAATATTTACCTCCAGAAAATCATGTGTTGTACGAGTGATATTAATAATAATTCAGAAATATTTACCTCCAGAAAATCATGTGTTGTACAAGATTGCTTCAACAGCTGATGTTGTGCGATAGTGCTGAAAAAAAAAAAATAAGTCAAGGGTATAGATGAAGAGACAGACAGGGAAAGCAACACACACACACACACACACACACACACACACACACACACACACACACACACACACACACACACACACACACACACACACACACACACACACACACACACACACACGCACGCACGCACGCACGCACACGCACACACACACACACATAGACACACACACACGTGCCTCACCATTGGTTTAATTCATTCGAGATCAGAGACCAGTCATTATAAATCATTGGCCTCTTCAATAAGAGCAGAGAGAGGTAGGTAGAAAGACAGACAGAGAGAGAGGCACACACACGTGTCTCACCATTGGTTTAATTCCTTCAAGATGAGAGGACGTGATAAGACTTCATGCCACTCATTGAAAATGTCTTTCAATTCTCTTCTAAAATCATTGATCTCTTCAATAAGAGTATTAATTTCATGAACCACGTCGTGATATGTGAACTCAATTTCTTCCAATGCCCTGTCAGGGAAAAATATATATATATATATCAGAATTATCATGATTTAATTAATAATCATTTGCTTCATCGTTCAAAGAGAAAAGCATACACAAACTTACCAACTCTGTAGTGGGCTGTTGGCTTCATCGGAAGAAATATCGTCCATGCCTCAGTTGTAAAAATGAAAATCCCGTCTGGCAGAAACTTTGTCTGGCGAACCGCTTATAAAGCAACGATGAGGAGATTGCTTAATCATTGGGTGTGAGCACAGGAAATGACAAGCTTCTCTTAATGATCTCATCTGGCCACCGCCCGAGTTGCAAATCATTTTTGGACATAAACCACGCCATAAAAGTTTTGATTCAAATGTTTTCAGTTCGTGTTCTGAGATAAAATATAAACACGAGACCTTGTCTCACAGAATAGTTCCTATTTTTTCACAGCATGACAGTCCAAAACCACTTCCTCATTCACACAGCACGGCCGTGTCAAAAAAACACTTCCTCATTTTCACGGCATGAACTGAAAACATTTGAAACAAAACTTTTTTCTGGCATGGTTTATGTACAAAAATGATTTGCAACTCGGGCGGTGGCCAGATGAGATCATTAAGAGAAGTTTATCATTTCGTAATGGCACAAAAGGGGTATCTTAAAAAATATAAAGATTCAAATGTTTTGTTTTTCAATATTTTAGATGGGGATTATTGTGCAAAGAAAATTAAACTATTGAAGGAATTTGAGAATGAACAAATCTTTATAGGTTCAATGAGTGAGCTAAACAATATGCATTGGTTATTTGATAAAGAGTGCCCCGAGGCTTAGACGTTTCAGATATTTCTTTCGAATCACCTTTAACAAATCTTTATCTTGTTGTATGGGTTATTTGATAAAGAGTGTCCCGGGGCTTAGGCGTTTCAGATATTTCTTTAGAATCACCTTTAACAAATCTTTATCTTGTTGTATGGGCTATTTGAATAGAGAGCCCCTAGGTTAAAAGGGGAAATAAAAAAATGACCGTTTTTACAGCCATTTTTCCCTGCTGTGCAGGGGTTTGGCTTTTTCTTGAGGCAATGTTTTATGGCCGGATGCCCTTCCTGACACCAACCCTGGTCGCCTCTTACGACACACAGGGATATGGTACACCTATTCTAACCGGGGCATACACCGGGGCCAGTACACTGGCACTCATTTCGCCGACCTCGGAAGGATGGCAGGCTGAGTCAACCCCCTGGTGTTAATTCAGCAGCCAACGGGATTTGAACTCAGGACCCTGGGATCCCAAGCCGCCAACCTAACCACTAAGCCAACACCAGGCTCCAGGTTAAAAGGGGAGACAAATAAATATACCTTGGGCTAAAAAGGGGATTTATTTTTTCAGGGGAAAAAAAAGAAAAATTTCATGGCTGAAAATCCCCCATTCATTTACATGGGGAAAAGTGAGCCAGAACCAGTATTCTTACCCTACATATATATATATATATATATATATATATATATATATATATATATATATATATATATATATATATATATATATATATATATATATATGGGGTTGACTCAGCCTGTCATCCTTTCGAGGTCGGCGAAATGAGTACCAGTATACTGGGCCGGTGTATACCCCGGTTAAAATAGGTGTACCATATCCCTGTGTCGTAAGAGGCGAACAGGGTTGCGTCAGGAAGGGCATCCGGCGTAAAAACTAAGCCAAATCACTATGCGGATCATACGTATGATCCGCTGTGGCGACCCCAAACGGGAGCAGCCGAAAGAAGAAGAAGAAAATATATATATATATATATATATATATATATATATATATATATATATATATATATATATATATATATATATATATATATTTCATTATATATAGGGAGGAGGTGAGACAGGCGTTGGATGGTGGTAAAGATGGGTGGGATGATTGGGCAACGACAGCAGAAGTTGTGAGGGAGATAGCTAGGAAGGTACTTGGTGTGACATCTGGACAGAGGAAGGAAGATAAGGAGACTTGGTGGTGGAATGAGGAAGTACAGGAAAGTATAAGGAAGAAGGGGTTGGCGAAAAAGAAGTGGGATAGTCAGAGAGATGAAGAAAGTCGGCAGGAGTACAAGGAGTGGCGTCGAAAAGCAAAAAGAGAGGTGGCTAAGGCCAAGGAAAAGGCATATGACGAGCTGTATGAGAAGTTGGATACAAAAGAAGAGGAAAAGGATTTATACCGATTGGCAAGACAGAGGGACCGAGCTGGGAAGGATGTGCTGCAGGTTAGGGTGATAAAGGACGCAAATGGGAATGTGCTGACGAGCGAGGAGAGTGTGTTGAGAAGGTGGATGGAGTACTTTGAGGAGCTGATGAATGAAGAAAATGAGAGAGAGAGAAGGTTGGAAGAGGTGGAGATAGTGAATCTGGAAGTGGGGTGGATCAGTAAGGATGAAGTGAGGACTGCTATGAAGAAGATGAAAAGTGGAAAGGCGGTTGGCCCAGATGGTATACCAGTGGAGGCATGGAAGTGCTTAGGAGAGATGGCAGTGGGGTTGTTAACCAGATTGTTTAATAAAGTCTTGGAAAGTGAGAGGATGCCGGAGGAGTGGAGATTAAGTGTGCTGGTTCCGATTTTCAAGAATAAGGGTGATGTGCAGAGCTGTGGAAATTACAGAGGGATAAAGTTGTTAAGCCACACCATGAAGTTGTGGGAAAGAGTAGTGGAAGCTCGGTTGAGAGGAGAGGTGATGATCTGTGAGCAGCAATATGGGTTTATGCCAGGAAAGAGCACCACTGATGCGATGTTTGCTTTGAGAATGTTGATGGAGAAGTATAGGGAAGGCCAGAAAGAGTTACATTGTGTGTTTGTGGATTTCGAGAAAGCTTTTGATAGGGTGCCAAGAGAGGAGTTGTGGTATTGTATGAGGAAGTCGGGAGTGTTGGAGAAGTATGTGAGGATCGTGCAGGATATGTATGAGGACAGTGTGACAGCGGTGAGGTGTGCAGTAGGAATGACAGACCGGTTTAAGGTTAAAGTGGGATTGCACCAAGGATCGACTCTGAGCCCTTTCCTGTTTGCAATGGTGATGGACAGGTTGACGGACGAGATCAGACTGGAGTCTCCATGGACCATGATGTTCGCGGATGACATCATGATCTGTAGGGAGAGTAGGGAGCAGGCTGAATCGAGCCTTGAGAGGTGGAGGTACGCACTGGAGAGAAGGGGAATGTTAGTCAGTAGGAGTAAGACGGAGTACATGTACGTAAATGAGAGGGAGGGTGGTGGTATGGTGCAGTTGCAAGGAGTTGAGGTGGGGAAGGTGGATTGGTTTAAATACTTGGGATCAACTGTCCAAAGTAACGGAGAGTGTGGGAGAGAAGTGAAAAAGAGAGTGCAGGCAGGATGGAGTGGGTGGAGAAGAGTTGCAGGAGTGATTTGTGACAGAAGGGTAGCTGCAAGAGTGAAGGGGAAAGTATACAAGACGGTAGTGAGACCAGCTATGTTGTATGGTTTGGAGGCGGTGGCGCTAACAAAAAGACAGGAAGCAGAGCTGGAGGTGGCAGAGTTAAAGATGCTGCGATTCTCGTTGGGAGTGACGAGGATGGATAGGATAAGAAATGAGTGTATTAGAGGGACAGCGCAGGTAGGACGGTTTGGAAACAAAGTGAGAGAGGCGAGATTGAGATGGTTTGGACATGTGCACAGGAGGGAAACGGAGTATATCGGGAGAAGGATGTTGAAGATGGAGCCGCCAGGCAGGAGGAGAAGAGGAAGGCCAAAGAAGAGGTTCATGGATACGGTGAGGGTGGACATGCGGGTGGTTGGAGTGTCAATGGAAGATGTGGAGGATAGAGCGAAATGGAGACAGTTGGTCCGCTGTGGCGACCCCTAACGGGAGCAAGCCGAAAGAGGAAGAAGAGAAGATAATATATACTTCATTACTATATATATATATATATATATATATATATATATATATATATATATATATATATATATATATATATATATATATACATATATATATATATATATATATATATATACATATATATATATAAACATATATACATATATATATATATATATATATACATATATATATATATATATCTATATATATATATATATATATATATATATATATATATATATATATATATATATATATATATATATATATATATATATATATATATATGAGCCTGGTGTTGACGCAGTGGTTAGGGCAGCGGCTTGGGATCCGAGAGGTCCTGAGTTCAAGCCCCGTTGGGCCACTGAATTAATACACCAGGGGGTTGACTCAGCCTGTCATCCTTCCGAGGTCGGTGAAATGAGTACCAGTATACTGGGCCGGTGTATACCCCGGTTAAAATAGGTGTACCTTATCCCTGTGTCGTAAGAGGCGACCAGGGTTGCGTCAGGAAGGGCATCCGGCGTAAAACATGTGCCAAATCACTATGCGGATCATACGGATGATCCGCTGTGGCGACCCCTCACGGGAGCAGCCGAAAGAAGAAGAAGATATATATATATATATATATATATATATATATATATATATATATATATATATATATATATATATATATATATATATATATATACGCAGACACACTGTAAAAACAAACATGAAGTTGAACACTTTTTGAAGCGTTGAGCTAAATGTCAATACCACTCAGATACCATCAGATGAAATGATTGAAGTACCTCGGCATATTGGCTTTTCAGCGGTTCGGACAGTCGTAATATGGCAAAGACATTGCTTCCCAACCTGGGGATGAGAAATGTTCAATTAGACAAAGTGCGAGCTCACCATGACCCCCACAGAGTCCCGATTGGAACACAAACATCGTCCGTCCGCCGAATGCTACGAACCCCGACACACACACTACAACCAGGTGGGCCTACCTGTGCTTCAAGCGCTCGCTTACAAAGTCTTTTCCGCTCTTTCTCTTTCCACTGACGACGAGTAGCAGTTTGGGGCTTTTGAAGTCAAAAATTCCATCCTCCATCAGCCGATTATTAATGTCGCATCTTATGCATCGATTTGCCTCAAAAACTCACACAAGCAACTTCCTTCCTTGGACCTGAGGAAGAACACAACGAAAACATTTTAAATATCTGCGATTTATGACTGATTCACTGAGGAGAAATTCACCGAGTAGAAAAAACAGATTTTTTTTTTTAACGAACACCAGCTTCGATTTCTTGTTTTCGATTATACACCGCCTAATACATTCCCAGCAAATGTATGGTTAAAAACATGAAGCTGAAAATAAAGGAAAACGAACAAAGGTGAATAAAAACTACCAATGTTGATATAATGTTGTGCGCTTTAATCGATGGAAACACGCACAATTTTAGTCAGGAAGTTGAGATCTTTCTTTTAAAAACGAACTGAAATGAAATGTCGAAAGTGAAGCAGGTGCAGTAAGTAGTTCGGATGAAATACCAATTGAACATTGTGATGACTCCACATGGCTTATTATTAGAACGACTAATACGGACTAGATTGGCAATCACGGCTGAATGTTGAGGTAAACGCGCCGCCATCTTGAGACCCCCATCTAAAGAAGCTCGTACATGTATTGCTTCTTCCACTGATCTCCACACGCACTGGATTGGCTCTCACGGCTGAATGTTGAGGTAAATGCGCCGCCATCTTGAGACCCCCATCAAAAGCAACCGCGTGCAATGTTTTTCTCGAGCGAGGTATTTCACGTTTTAAAATTTATCGTGCCGAACAGCCAATCGAAACATTTTCCAAATATTTTTTGCGAAGTATCATTTAAAACCGATCTGCGGTCAAAATGTTTTTGAATGGCTGTTTTTTTACATGAGAATAGCGTTTCGAACCGTACGTGGTCCAAAATTGAATCAACGAGTTCTTTAACTTCTACAAACACTTCAAGCGACATTGGCTTGCACAGTACAGTCAGCATCAAAGCAACTGCAAGAAACGTCAATCAAAACCTTGGCAAGCCGGCTTTTACCTCCTCTTCTTCATCTCTGGATTCGTCTTCTTCTTCTTCTTCTTCTCTGGTTTCCTCTTCTTCTTCCTCCCGAGATTCCTCTTCTTCTTCTCTGGAATCCTCTTCTTCTTCTCTGATTCCCCTCCTGTTTTCTTCCAACTCAACGATTCATGGGGCATTTCACTATCACCAGCTGAACATTTTTGTTCTCCTGCCAAAATCTAACAATAACAAGTTACATTCGAGCAATATTCATTAAGTGGAGTTATTCCACATCACTGTCTGGTACATAATTATGACAAATTCACGAATTCATGGTACATAATTCACGAATCACTGCTCACCTTCACTCTTTCATTCCTCTTTTTTCCCGCCTTTGGAATAAACTCCCTCACTCTATTCTTTCCCATTCTTCCCTCCAGGCTTTCAAAACAGCTGTTCACCACCACCTCTTATCTTCCCCCATCCAAATCCTCGATCTTTTCTACCCCCGATAATCCACCCAAGCCCACTTCCTTCAATTCCCCTGCTTTCCTTCGTGAAAGTCCCTGTAATGTCCATCTTCTCTTCGCCATGTTCCCCGTCCCATCCCCATCCCTCTCCCTTCCACAGTTCACCTAATGTGTCTGTTCCCCACTGTTGTGTCCCTTCCACTCCCGCCCCTCTTGTCTCATGCCTCCTTGCTGTGAGTTGTGTGTTAGCTCTCATACGAGCCTCGACCAAGGTATACAAAAAAAAAAAATCAGGTTGAATGAAAGTCTGCTCTGAGGCCCTGTCCATCACCATGGGACATCCCCCTCCCATCGATACTCCCCTGCACTTGAATACTGCTCACAGTGGCCCTTTTGCGTTTTACTGATGGTGGGGCTTTAGATCAAAAGACTGGTTGTTGCCCCTCAAAACCAGCCTTTACTCATTGTCCAACATTGGGTCTTCTTGCCAGTCCCTGTTCTTTGGGCAGTCTTGTTTGCAATGCCCAGGAGCATTGCATAACCAGCAGCCACCTCCTGTTGTCCATTCCCATCTCACCAAACCTCTTCAGCTTATGACGGTCTTCATTTTTATGTCCCGGCTTCTCACAATGCCGGTAGATATGCTGAAAATGGTCTGATGGTACGACTTGCGTCCTCCATGCTTTGAATCTGGAACTTGAGGTTATCTTGAAACCATCTAAATTTGACTCCGCATTTGACTCAAACTCCAAAGCTCGGGCCAGAGCTTCCAGCAGGTTTGTGGGCTGTGCTTGCTTAACTTGAATCTTTAGCTGCAGGCTGTCCAGTGCATCGATGAGTTGGTCCTTGAGGAGGATCATCAGCAGCTCAGGTGCTGCAGTTGGGTAGGCCTTGTGTGCAGTGCTCTCCAGTTCCTGCACCAGTTGTTGCAGTGTCTCTGCTCAGCCTCTCACGCGAGTCTGAAACCTTGCCCTGAAAACTTTGTTCTGGTGTTGTGTGCCATACCTTCATTCAAGGGTTTTCACCAGGCCTTGGTAATTGCGCTCCTCCTTCTGTGACAGCATCTCAATGGCTGAGCCCTTCAAGCTGGTGGCCAGCTGCATCGCACATTGCTGGTCTGTCCACCCATTTGACTCAGCCAGTAGCTCGAATTGTGCTTGGTATGCCTCCTTCAGAACCTTGTCATCGAATTCCTGTGGCTTCTGCCAAACCGCTTCAGCTTGGGGATCTGTTAGCCTTGCAGAGCGTGAATTACACTGAACAACAAATTTCAAAAAAATTTTTTTACTGGAGATGTGTAAAGTGATTAAGACTAATTTGGGTACGCTGATTTCAAAAATCATAACCGTTTTGCTGTATCACGTCAGGATTTTCAGGAACAGAAATATTCCCATTGCCTAGAAGTCAGGATTTCAATGAAATTTACATATGTCTTTAACATGTCTATTTCGTACAATTGTTGTTAACTTGTGTTATATTTCTTTCTTTCAGATAAAGATAAGTAGGCGTTCCTGTACCAATCATCCTGACAACTTCTGTTATGTCTGTGGTCGGTATACCAAAAAAGATCAACAGCGAAGTATATCTACAGCAGTGAAAATGAAGGCTTCTACTTTCACCACTTCGGGTGTAAGGTGGGGGACCAAGAACAGAGCTGGGCACCACACATCTGCTGCACAAGCTGTCACACAACCTTGACTCAGTGGTTGGTGGGCAAGCGCGCGAGCATGCCATTTGCGGTGCCCATGATATGGCGTGAGCCGCAGAATCATCATGATGATTGTTATTTCTGCTGCACAAGCATCGCCGGCTTCAACAAGAAGAATAAAGGTCACATCAAGTACGCTGACTGCGTCTCTGCTCGTAAACCTGTGCCTCATGATGACGAGAACCCCGTTCCAACACCTCCAGCTGATCAGAACATAGCTGTAAGCAGTGGTGAAGAGGATGGTGATGATGAACCTTTGAACCCGACACTCAAGAATCACACCTTCTGAACCAGGGAGACTTAAATGATCTTGTAAGAGATCTCTCGCTGTCAAAGGCGAAGGCAGAGCTGCTTGGATCAAGGCTGCAGCAGTGGAATCTACTTGAACCTAACACCAAGATATCCTTGTTCAGAGCACGTCACAGAGACATGGCTGAGTTCTTTGAGATGGAAGACACGATGACATTCTGCAGTGACATCAACGGTCTGTTGAAAGAACTTGGGTGTGATCACGATCCTGCAGACTGGCGCCTCTTCATCGACTCGGGGAAGAACAGCTTGAAGGCTGTTTTGCTCCACAATGGCAACGAGAAACCATCAGTCCCACTGGCTCACGCGTTCGGCATGACAGAGACCTATGAGACTATGCGGCAGCTGCTTGATTCCATCAAGTACAATGACTTCAACTGGCACATCTGCGGAGACTTGAAAGTGGTGGCGCTGTTGTTCGGGCTGCAGTCAGGCTACACGAAATACATGTGCTTCCTTTGTCTCTGGGACAGCAGAGACGACAAGAATCACTGGACGAAGAAAGATTGGGAAGAGCGAAAAGAGCATGTACCTGGTCGACACAACGTGAAGCATGTCGCCCTTGTCGACCCAGCCAAGGTTTTCCTTCCACCACTCCACATAAAGCTCGGCTTGATGAAAAGTTTTGTACGGGCAATAGATCTGAATGGGCGTGGGTTTTTATACCTCAAGGAAAAGTTTGGCAACACCTTGTCGGAGGCCAAGATCAAGGCTGGTGTCTTTGTTGGACCGCAAATCCGACAGATTATGAAGGACGAAACTTTTCCGACAACTCTAAACCCCAAAGAGCTGGCAGCGTGAGGAGCTTCAAAGCTGTGACGGACAACTTCTTGGGGAACGAGCGCGCGGACAACTATGAAGAAATAGCAGCAGCTGCTGGAGTCCTTCAGGAAACTTGGCTCCAGGATGTCCCTGAAAATCCATTTCCTACACCAGCACTTGAACTTCTTCCCTGACAACTTGGGAGCAGTCTCGGACGAGCACGGCGAGCGATTCCACCAAGAGATTTCACTCATGGAGACGCGTTACCAAGGGCGGCACAACCCGAACATGATGGGCGATTTCTGCTGGTTCCTGCATCGTGAAACTGACACAGAGCAGCACAAACGCAAAGCCAAATGCCTAAAGCATTTTTAATTACATTCTAGTGGAGTTTTTCTGTAATTTCTATAATTTTGAAGCATTCATGATGAAATAAATGAATAAATGAATTTTTGTAAATTTCATTGAAATCCTGACTTCTAGGCAATGGGAATATTTCTGTTACTGAAAATCCTGACGTGATACAGCAAAACGGTTATGATTTTTGAAATCAGCGTACCCAAATTAGTCTAAATCACTTTACACATCTCCAGTAAAAATTTTTTGTTGTTCAGTGTTATTGGAGAGTACACTGGGGCTGCAAGGGATAAAATCGGATTACTGGACAAAAACCGTCTCAATGGGTTTCTCTCAACAGTCTGGGTGGTCCCCCTTTGGTCTGCCTGCAAGTCAGAGACAACAGCTGCAGGCTCTGTCTCCACATCAGACTTCTCTGTTGCCTGTATGCCTTGCAGCTACCTTTGTAGTGTCTCCAGTTCCAATGCAGTCTGTTTCCTGTTTTTTTTTCAGCTCAATTGCTGTGTGCTGTTGCAATCGCTGCATCTCACCAACAGACCCATTCATATTCTGCTGCCAGCTGGCGAACTTGCCCGCACAACGCTCCTCCATTGGCGACACATTGTTTACCAGGCCAGTGAATCTCTCCCCCAGCTCCTCATGGACCTGCCAGATTGACTCTGACGGCTGCTGGAAGTGTTGACCTAAATCCACCCAAAAATTCTGCTGCTGCTCTGACTGCTGTTGTGCACGCTCCTCGGCTCTGATTGCCATGACTGATGCAGTAATTGCTGTTATATAACTTGCACAAAGTTCATTAAATCAGCAAGACTTCCTTGCTTTTCTTCTTTAACCATCACCTCTGTCATCTGATGTTCTTTCCCTTTCTGGCCGACATCTTGGTAAAATCTTGTCACAATGGTGTCCTGCTGTTGGTATCCTGTGACGGAGTGGTGACCTGTCCAGGATTGTGCCCAATAGCCCAGGAGACTGCTCAGGCAGCAGCAACGCTCTGCACAGAGTGTGGTCCCAAGGGATGGATGGGGTGGGGGGCAGTGGGAATTCTCCATGTAAATATGTATCATGTAGCGCTGCTCCAGGTGGAAGAGGGTATTAAAAGTTCCCACCCTTTACAGTACAGTATTCCTGCCCCCATATTTTTCAGTGTAGAGGTGTTTTGAATTGCACAGCAAGAGGCATTTTGGAGAGGTGTTCTAAATTACATGTTTGAATCAGGATAACAACATAAACTCCCTGGCCGCTCCCACAGGGAGCGGGTGCTTCTCGTACTTATCAATTCGTCCTTGTCACACACCCAACCTGTGCACCAAGTTTCGTCCGAATCCATCCACAACTTTTTGAGATATCCTGCACACAAACAAACAGACAGAAAGGGATGAAAACATAACCTCCTAAACCTTTGGTGACAGAGGTAATAAGCTGAAAAAGAATTACAAAGTTAATTTCACAATTGATAATTCATTTCGAGTTATTAGGTTGCACTTCAAAAAAAATTGAAACTCACGGACCCTTTTACAGTGATGTCATTCAAAGATCCGTCCATCCATTGGGACCATATCTGAGCAGAGCGTTGGTGCTGCCTAAGCAGTCTCCTTGGCTATTGGATACAATCCTTGCCTGGTCGCCACTCCGAAACAGGATACCAGCAAGCTGGTACTCATTTTGCCAACCTCAGAAGGATGACAGGCTGAGTTAACCCCACCTGGTATTAATTCAACAGCCGAGTGGGATTTGAACTCAGGATCCTCAGATCCCAAGCCCACCACCCTAACCATTAAGCCAACACCAGGTATATATTCAAAGATCTTCAGGTATAAATTCAGTATTAACAGTGATTTGATGATTGCTGGAGCTCACAACGACGGAGTAAGAATAAATACAACATTTTCATTCAGCACATGCTCAACCCCAATCAGATATAAATTAAATGTAACTTCCTGTGTCAGGAAAAAACATTTTTCACGTGAATTTTATAATCCCACACCAAATAATCAGACGATTTCCTTCAATGGAGAAAAAATTTTGAGAAGAATTCACGAACGAGTTCATTACAAATTAAATTTTCTTAATAAATAAAGATGAAAGATGCCGATTGTCAGGAAGCACGAGTTTAAGAAATAAAATAATTACTAAAGACTCCGCTGGGGATGGGATGTTCCTTTCACCATACTATAATCCACAGGGTGAAGGTGTGACCTGAACATGGCAGTGGTGGGGGGGGGGGGTCCTACACTCTGGTGGGAGGGATGTATCGGTGTGTACGTACCCATAGCACAAACAAAGTCCTCAAACAAATGATTTCCTCAGGCCCCTCCCTTGACTCCCCTTCCCCACACCACAGCAGCTCGTTTTGCTGTACACCCTGCCAGAGGGAGTCACTCAAATGGCACCCCAAGGCCTATCCATGATCGCGATCAGCAGGGGTCCTCCTCCCCATGGCAATCGAGCCGACCCTCCTCCCGGAAGATTCTCAAATTCCCAGTCGCACGCTGGGTTACTCGGGGGCTAGGCATGGTGAGGGGCCACAGTCCTCGCTCTCTCTCATTGCTGTATTTCCTGTGGACACATACCACTTCCACACGCACAAACTGTACATGATATTATTCCTCCTCAGCTGATATTACATTCTACCTTCACCTGCAGTACATGCTGAACGATGTGTTCCTACCTGCCATGGCTTGCATACATGCTAAATAATTGCAATACACAATCAACACAATCACCTGTGAAAAATATTTTATTCAAAATGACATCACATTGTAACCCTTTCCACTCGGTGCATGTGTTTGTGTGCCACTCTTGTGGCCACTCCGGCCCATCACCCATACCACTCGTAAGCGAGTGAAAAGCGTAGGTCCATTGGCCGCACCAGGTATTGAATGAGGTTGAAAACCCCCTCAACTGCCTCCCATCTTTCTGAACTCTCCAATTTCCTCGGGTGTGTGTCTGATGATGCCTCTAATGTTTGCACAAGATAAGATTGTATAAGTTTTATATTGGTTTATCTCTGCCCTGTGGCTTCTCTTTGTACGTAATTGCATTTCTTTTGCCACGACTCACAAATCCTTGCTTTCCCTGCAGTACACATTGCTGAATAAAACCCTTCATTGAGCCACCCGACCTTTCCACGTCCTTGCTGATGAATAAATTGCTGATGTTATAAATGTACCAAGCTCCTTTCGTCTTTTCCTTCATTGATCCAGCATGGTCCGCACGTTAGTTTTTCCAGGAAGTTGTGCCCCACTACTTTGCCCTTGTTAGCCAGTGCACACTCACTGTATCGCTCAGCAGTAATCCAGGTGTGCACTGAGGGCACAAGACCCCAATCGGTTTGGCCTTCCACAGGTAAGGTATCATGTGAGGGAGTGTCACCCTGCCAGGATCGGCGATTGTGGTTGCTGAGCAACCCACAGGTGCACGGAGTTATCAGTGACCGGTGGCCTCAGGACCGGGCATTCCAGAGGGACCTGAGTGCTTCCCCTTATGGCGAGCCTCGAACCCTGAGTCCGTAACAATACATTTATTGCCGCCCTTCCTCCTTCTTCAAAATGATCATTACATCAGGGGTGGTGAGGTCCAAAAGATGGTGCCACATATGTTGATGCGAAAGATGAACAAACCACGAGAAAACAATTTGCACACACGTTGGTATAAACAGTTCAATCACTGAAGGCAATTCACAAACTCAAGAGTTCATGCAGCTCAATGGATTGCAACATTTTATACTTGCAATTAGTGTTCTTATTGAAGATGATGAAACCTTTCATCGACATTTGTATGATGAAGATCACATTTGCTTGACAGCTCAGTTGGAGAGTACACGACTCCAAGTTGTCGAGTTTGATTCCCGACAGAACACGGTTTGACTAAAAATTCCCATCCTCTTGCCATGTCCTGCAACGCATTGGATCATAAAGTTTGGAATCTTTTGGAGGAGATGTTGAGCTTACTGTACCATTCCATGTGTGATCACTTGCTTTGGATGTTAAGATCCCATGATATCTTCCAAAAACCATTGTGGATGTATTCATTCATGTACCATGCTCTATGCAGGGCATCGGTGCTACCAAAGCAGTTTCTTCGGTCAGGTTAAAATTCTGGATGGGTCACCACTTCAACAAAGGAACTCTCTAGACAGGTCAGACACGAGTGTGATGTGGATATACTCTGACCAAATACTGAAATTCCTTCCTTTGGATCCCCCCACTGGACGTTCAGGTGTATTATTGCAAAAAATTGGTGAACATCATGGAGTATGGAAGCACAACACATGTTCGCATTGGACAGGAAAAAAACATGTCTGCCCCATCAAATGTGTACAAAACGATATATGCTGCAAAACTCCTATAAAAGGATGTTTTCGTTCATAATTTCAGTTTTAAATGTAAAGAGGTAAATCTTTCTGTTCCTCGGCTTTTCTGGATCCCGAATCTTCATGAGAACCTGTACAAGTGTAGGTTTATAGCGGGTGCTAGGCAGTGAGTGTTCCACCAAACAGTTATGAGTTATCGTTAACTCAGGCTTACAAGTTGTTCGAAAACAGTTCACAAAATATTGTTTAGCAATTGAGAAGAATTCTGGTATTGACACTTTCTGGAGCATTAATTATCCTTTTGAGTTCTTAGATAGGATTAGATGTCTCAATATCAAGTCAGTTTAAGTTTTTGATTTTTCAACTTCATATACAAATTTGGATTTAGTGCTCCCTTCTTTTTGCCACGACAAACCCCATTTACTCCGATGCCGACACAAGTCTATTCTCCACTCCTTTGTCAACTTCAAATCTCGTTATCTTCTTCCCAGACATTGAATTCAAACTGCACTTCAACTGATGACTGAATTCTGATCGTAATTCTAAAATGTCATGGGGCTCAAACAACCTCATTATATTCAACCACATGAAGACCCAATCGCTTCTCATCTCAAAGTCAAAACTAATGTTTTCTCTCTTTTCAATTACATTTCTTAACAATTTCTCAGGTTGTTTGAAATTACATTTCTCAGGAAAAAATTGAGCGCACCCTTCATTCAAACTTCCACCATCAGCATTCCAGGAATTGAAATTTCCTCTGATAAACAACTTGCATTCTCCTGGAAAGCAAATCCAACTGAAGGAAACCTCAGATCATTCCAAAAAGCCTGCAACAAGTGTGTGTCCACTCTCAGAAGAGCAAGAAAACAACAGCTGTGCAACCTCAAGATTGAACCTTCAAACCCATCTCCCTGCTCTAAAACCTGGTGGCGCCTTGTTAAGTCTCTTGCTGATGTATGCGCCCACTCCAACGGCACAACAGCCAACCACTCATGTGAAGGCGGAATGCTTCAATTATGTGTTTGCTTCCAAATATTGTGTCCTCAACCCCTCACTATCTGTACCCACCCTTCCCAATCATACCCAACCGCTCCTGCATTCTGTGTCTTTTACACTCGAGAAGGTGGAGAAGTTTCTGGCAACCCTCAATTCTGCAACTGGAGTGGAGAGCATCAGCTCACGTACCCTAAAACCTGCTCTGCTGTTCGTGAACATCCTCTCTCTGCCGTTTAAACCATGTCATTTGCCTGAGGTCAATACCTCCGCCACCGAAGGTGGATGGATGTTATGTTTTCACCACGATCTGCTGTTTGTGAAGAAAACAACTCAAATTTGTGGATGGATTCGGACAAAAGTTGTGGAGAGTTTGGGTATGTGACAAGTATGAAATGATTCGATTTTGGTGAAGATTCAGATCTGGTTCTGAGAATTTTTAAAGTGATTTTTCTGAGAGATAGGGCCAAAACTGATATATAGCAGGATATCTCAAAAAGTTTTGGACAGATTGAGACAAAACGTGGTGGATAAGCTTGTTAGGTGACGAGAACAAGCCAATTAAATTTGAGTTCAGGTCTGAATCCACGAATTGTTCTCGTCACCAAACCAACTCATCCACCAGGTTTCATCATAATCTGTACATAACGTTTTGAGATATCATGCTATATATTGTTTTTGCCCAATCACTCAATGGTGAAGAATCACTTTCGAAATTCTCAGATACGGATTCGGATCTTCACCAAAATCGAATCCTGCTATATATCAGCTTTGATCCTATCTTTCAATCATGGAAAAAAAAAATCACTTAAAATTTTTTCGCATCCAAATCCAGATCCAGATCGTCACCAAAGTCGAATGATTTCATCCGTGTCACATACCCAAGCTCTCCACAAAATTGTTCAAATCCATCCACAACTCTTTGAGACATCTTGTTCAGAAACAGACAGAAAGGATGAGGGTGAGGGTGAGGGAGAGGTTGAGCGAGAGGGAGAGAAAGATGGACAGGGGTGAAAACATAACATCCATCCACCTTCGATGGCGGAGGTAACAACAGCTGTTGAATATACATTTTCTTTAAGCAACACACTAAAGTTGAGAAGTCAATTTTTTTTCAAAAATATCAATGCAGGATACAAAAATAACCAAAACCGCATTTTATCGTTTTAAAAAAACACAAACATGTTCCCCACACAGCATACATGTGACATGATGTGTGCTAAAATGGACCCTCAATATATAAAATTTTTTATTTTTTTACCTTTTTTATGGAATTGATGTAATCAAACCAAAATTACCAAGCGTCAGTTCTTTCCTGACACACACACACACACACACACACACACACACACACACACACACACACACACACACACACACACACACACACACACACACACACACACACACACACACACCAGGAGTAATTTATTGTTCACTAGATTTTCTTACAAGATAAAACTTAAAACTACCCATTTAGCTCAATGGTGCTATGTTACCCTATTCTACCTTTAGGTTATCCTATTCCACCTTTAGGTTATCCTAATTCTAGTTTTGTTCCCAATGAAGTTGATCCTGAATAAAAGCTGTGCTGGTATGACACCATACAATGCCAATGGAGATTTGGTGAGTGACACAGGAAGTGTTCCCATGGCTGGAAATTGCAAATATGAAGAAATCCTGATTTAAATGTTTCTTTTTTATTCCCTCAATGACCAAATGGGGAAGAAGTGGGGAGGGGTGGGGGGCTATCATGGTATTGTTTTACATGGATTACAAGATAATTGATCATACTTATGTCAAATTTGAATGTGGAATTCCAACATCATGAGCTAAGTACGCAGATGGAAACATGAAAAGAGCCGACCAAAACAGTTGTGAACATAAAGTGTGGACTTGGTTAGGTACGAATAGTCTCAACCAGAAACTGTTCAAATATTCAGGAGATTCCAACTGATAGTCTCATTATTGGAATATTCATAAACGAGACTGGAATCGGAAGATAACTGGGGGTGCATTCTCATGGGATTAAAAACCCTCTCTGTCCACCTCAACCCTCATTTTCTAACCTTTGGGTTCCTATCTTTATTTCTTCTGACTCTCAAACATCGAAAGCTACATGCCAACCCATAATGTCAACCCAAGTGTTTCGTATATTTTTGCATTATTATCAGCAGTATGGAGAAATGTAAAAAGAAATGTTGATGAAACATGTTTAATGTGCCTAATTTAAATACAATGTAAGAACCATTCATATCACTGCATAACAGTCACAACGAAATGGTACAGCATGGGAAATTTGAGCAAATGCCGATGCTAATTGTATAAAAAAAACCAAAACAAACAAATGCTTACATCATTAATATTTGATCAAAAGCATTTTGACGCATGTCTTCTTTACTGAGAAAATAAATATGTACAAAAGACCATCTGCTGTCACGTGACAAAGCAAGCAATACATTTTTCAATAAAGTAAAGGTTTGAATTGTGAATGGCTTTGGTAGAGGAAGTTCAGGTCACCTTATCTACTGCATCCCCTTCATAAAATTTCTTTTTTTTTTAGAAACACCAAAAGTGTAAAAAGAAAAAGAGCTTTACTTCCTCTGTTACTCTCGAGGTTAAAAACCTATCACTATCAGCACACGTTGCTGACAATTTGCTCATTTGTCCGAGCCGAGGCAGGAAGGAACGATTAGCGCTTTGAAAACTCATCATTATGCCATGTTGGGATCAAACACAAGGTATATAATAATGTTCCCTGTCAGAAATCAACTTTGTGCAATTAGTACAACGAAGATGGTTAAAAAATCGTTATTGTTTCACAAATTCAGCGTTGAAACAAAAAAAAAAAAACCCAGCACGTGACAAATTAGTGAAATTGTATTCGCTGTCATTCACAAAATTTCACAACGTACAAGTATTAAAAACGAAGAAAATATATATATTTTTAAATTACCTTAAACGACAGTTTATCTGCCTTGAAAAAGAGACAGAGAGAGAGAGAGAGAGAGAGAGAGAGAGAGAGAGAGAGAGAGAGAGAGAGAGAGAGAGAGAGAGAGAGAGAGAGAGAGAGAGAGAGAGAGAGAGAGAGAGAGAGAGAGAGAGAGAGAGAGAGAGAGAGAGAGAGAGAGAGAGGAGAGAGAGAGAGAGAGAGAGAGAGAGAGAGAGAGAGAGAGAGAGAGAGAGAGAGAGAGAGAGAGAGAGAGAGAGAGAGAGAGAGAGAGAGAGAGAGAGAGAGAGAGAGAGAGAGAGAGAGAGAGAGAGAGAGAGAGAGAGAGAGAGAGAGAGAGAGAGAGAGAGAGAGAGAGAGAGAGAGAGAGAGAGAGAGAGAGAGAGAGAGAGAGACTGAGACTGAGACTGAGACTGAGACTGAGACTGAGACTGAGACTGAGACTGAGACTGAGAGAGAGAAAAGTGGGCAGACATTCAAACAGGAAAAACCTCTGCCTCAATTGCTCTCTCTTTTGCTCCGACGAAGAGTCCGGTAAGGCCCGAAACGTCAGTTTTAACCTTTTATTTAAGGCAGATCAAGCACCCTTTAAGGTAATTTTTTCCCATTCTTACTTCCTTTGCCGCCCACACAGGTCACCATTTGTGTGCTGAAATTGGCGATTACATTCTATCAAAAACTCAATAAATCATCGTGCAGTTGAGGACAGCAAATTGAAAATGCCCACGTACGGGGAACTTCGATTCCATCTCACAGTTGCCAGTCTGTTACTGCCAAGGCAAATATTACCATTGTGAAATGAGAAGGAATCGGTGTTTGATCGTTTTCTAATTGCAAATAAATGCACACACGTATTACTGGCTGATGTGTATAATTTAAAAACAGAAGGAAACACTGCTTGTAAAACAACAGAAGAAAAAAAAAAGGAATTGGCCAAATATTTTAAACAAACAAACAATTTATTTATTTATTCCAGTTTTGCTGACACACAAATCCAACCTGGTACAAATATTAGGCTGGCTGTATCAGGCTTGGTGAGAATGGGGTGGTAAATGTGAATTTTCTGTAAATTGTATTTGTGATAGCGAGCTCACAAAGTATCCATCCACCTCCATGGGATTACGCACCTATCGAACCAAAAATCCAACAACGACACCGAAATATTTTGCTCCAATGCCCGTCAGACGTAACTGCAAATAACAAAGCTTGACGCAACATTAAAAGATGAAGTTTTACTCATCATGTACAACGCATCAAATGATGGCATACTGTCGATAAAGCAGATCGCGGACCTTGTAGTAATCTTCACAAACGCATCCTTCCAGACCAATCTTTCCAGCTTCAGTCTGAAGAGGAAAACAAAATGACAGATCAAGTTAGAGCTCAGATTAAAAGTTTAAAGATTGCTTTACACAACAAGACAGGTGTGTGTGTGTGTGTGTGTGTGTGTGTGTGTGTGTGTGTGTGTGTGTGTGTGTGTGTGTGTGTGTGTGTGTGTGTGTGTGTGTGTGTGTGTGTGTGTGTGTGTGTGTGTGTGTGTGTGTGTGTGTGTCTCATTGGCTGTTATCTCCACTTGTAGGTTTGAGGAGATTGGACAAAGTCCTCCGAGACCCAAGGTCTCCACCTTCGCTTCGGTAAAGGCCCAGTCACACCTTGACGTTTTAGCCAGCTTTTGCCGATTTTTGAAAAATTTGTCTAAAACGCTGGCACACGTCGAATACGTGATGGGTACGTTTTGGAAACATTAAGAGCACGCTGAAAAACACTGCCATACGTCGTAGTACGCTGGCTTTCATCGTTGTACTTTGTGGTTGTCCTCAAATTTTTTTCATGCTTGAAATTTTACGACTTATGCCAGCGTATGACTCACAAGTTCCGCTACGCTGGCCATAAGTTGTAGGCACGTTATGCGATCGTTGACACACGTCGACACACGTTAATTGTAAGTTCATCATAAGTAGAAACACATCGAGGTAATGTTTAGCGTACCCGAAACTTATTTCTAACCTATGAGTAACGTGTTGTAGGCACGTTACGCGATCGTTGACACACGTCGACACAAGTTACTCGTAAGTTACTCTTAAGTCGAAACACGTCAATGTAATGGTTAGCGTCAGTGTTCCAGACTCCCTGGTTTTTTTTTTTATTCTTTTTTCTTCGGTATGACGGTGATGTTGACACTTATATTTCTAGTGCGGTTATGATTTAAATCGTTGAGCGGCAGCCTATTAATTATATTATATTATAACCGCACTAGAAATCGAAGTGTCAACATCACAGTCATACCGAAGAAAAAAAACCAGGGAGTCTGGAACACTGACACTAACCATTACATTGACGTGTTTTGACTTATGATTAACTTACAAGTAACTTTTGTCGACGTGTGCCAACGAGCGCGTAACGTGCGTACAACTTATTCCCATCGCATGCGGAACATGTGAGGCATACGGCAAGTACGTCGTAAAATGTTTAACACGTTTAAAAGTACAAGACGTACTCCACTTACTACGACATATCATAGCGTACTTTAGCATTCTATTCACGTATACCAAACTTACCCATACCGTATTCGAAGTGCGCCAGCGTTTAGACGCATTTTTCAGAGGTCAGCATACGCTGGCAAGATCGCCAAGGTGTGACTGCGATGTTGACACTTCCATTTCTCTGGCAGTTATGATTTGAATCATTGTGCGGCAGCCTTTTAATAGGCTATGCCACGTGATCGTCGGCGATACGTGCAGCGCGCTATGCATAAGTTAGACTATCGTTGGGCATAGGTTGTGAACGCCAACAACAAGCTAAGCATTCGTTGGTACAAGTTATCGATAAGACAACGAAATGTTCTGTGTCCGTTACTAATATGTTATGCATACGACCAACTCGTTATGAATATGTCCGAATCTTTTAAAAAAAACATCAAAAGTTCAGCGTAAGCCAGCGTTTTACATACATTTTGATACGTTGCCATTGCTGGCTAAAACGTGAAGGTGTGACTGGGCCTTAAGGGATCACAGTTCATGGACCAAGCTGTTCAACTTTTTTGTTCTCAGAGTTTTGTTCCGAGGGCTCTTTTCAGGATATTCACTAAACCCCGGACTGCCTCCAATAGCTGTTCATTTGTGGTAATATTCCCGAGGATGGTTTTGAAAATCTCAGTGAGGTTCTTTATTATTCCTGTTGCTCCAATTATCATTGGTGGTGCAATTTCGACACTCTTTAGCTTCCAAAATCTCTTGATCTCATTTTTGAGGTTGTGGTATTTGGTTATTTTCTTGATTTCCACATTATTTAAGCCAAAGTTGCTGGGTACTGATATCTCAATCAGCAATGCTGTCTTCTCCTTTTTGTTCCTGAGAACGATGTCCGGTCACAAGGCTTTTTCTATGTTCATGCTCGATGGGATCATCAGGTGGAACACGAGCTTGACGTCTATATTTTCAATGATTTTCCTTGGTTCGTGTTTCCATGAGTTTTCTGGAAATGGGATGTTGAAAATTTTGCAGATATGCCGATGAATTACTTTGCATACTTTGTTGTGCCGTTGTGTGTAAAGTTGTTCTTAAAGTTTTTTGCATCCTGAAAGCAGGTGCCTACTACTTCCTGTTTCTGTCTTGCAGAACCGACACTTGTCCGTATGGCTCAGTCCAGTCATCTTTTTAAATCCATTAGTGCAGTGTCCTTGATCTTGGACATTTATAATTTGTTATCTGTCCCATTTGAGCTGACCTCTTCTTCGTCATTCCAATGAGCATTCTTTGTTGATCCCAACTCGGTCCAATCCAAATTAAATCCGATAATATGTTGAGCATTTCACAAATGCAGCGAGTCCAACACTTGTCGCTCTGTGCACCTGGTTGAGTTCCATCAGGCCGCTCCCTCCCTCTTGTCTTTGCAGGTACATTCTTGGGATGCACTGGTTTTTGTGGAACATTTTGTGGATGGTGAGGAGTTTTCTTGATTTGATGTCTAACTTATTGATTTCTGATTGGGGCCAGTTTATTATCCCACAGCTGTAATGGAACACTGGTACTGTGAGTTGGTTTATGGATTTGATTTTGTTTCTTGGGGAGAGGTTCGTTTGGCACACTTATCGAGTCCAAATTCCATTTGAATGTCCTTACAGAACCATTTACAAGTTTCAGCTGTTCTGTCAATTTTTCATTATTCGGTGCGAAGAGATTTAAATCATCCATGCATAGTAGGTGTGTCACAATTCCTGTTTCTTTGGATGTTCTTCTAATGGTTGTTAGGGTGTATCCATGTCTTTGTTTGTTGATGAGGTTACTCATGGGGTCCAGAGTCAGACAAAACAAGACGGGGGGGAGGGGGGGAAAGACTGTCTCCCTGGAAGATCCCAGGCGGTATCTTCACATCTGATATTTCGATATTTCCTTCTGAGTGCTGTAATATCAATGTGGTATTCCAGAGGTCCATTGTTTTCTCAATGAGTTTGATTATTTGGAGATTGATCTTGTATATTTACATGCATTTTATCATCCACGAACGTGGGACACTGTCGAAAGATTTTTTTATAATCTATCAAGGTGCTAGACAATTTGGGTCTGTGTTTTGCAATTTTCAAGTGTGGCCTTGTTCATTAGTAGGTAGTGAATTGTTCCATAACAACCTCTCTTACATCCCTTTTGTTCTGCCTCCAAACCTCCTTGTGTGAGGTGATGGTACATAATTTCTGAAATGATTCCTGTTCAAAGTTTAATGTCGTTGGAAGGTATGTTATAGGCCGGTATTTGTGAGGAAGTTGGGTTTCTTCAGATTTTGGGATGAGAAACGTGTTTCCTTCTACGAGCCATTCATCCACTTCCTTTTCCTCTTGGATCAGTTCATTGAATGTCCTGGCGTAGTGATTGTTGAGAGCATCAAGTTGTTTTAACCAGAAATTTGGAATTCCATCTGGGCCTGGGCTTTTAAAGTTTGGCATTTTTTGAAATTGTTTTCTAATTTATTTTTATCAACAAGAAAAAGAGAAATCAGAGATTTAAGACCCCGACCAGAACTTGTTTTATATGGTGTTTGTGTAGTTTTGTGTGGTGTATTTTGTGTGGTGTTTGTGCACTGAACTACACTAGAACTGCCACTTTATAACTACTGGCAGTGTTGACCGGATACCAAGATGTCTTGCTTTGATGCAACCTTGATTTGATCGGACACTTGACCCTGACCCATGATATTTATTATTTAATTGAATTCAGAATGGGATAAAAAATAAATTCAATTCAAATCACATGGAAGACCAGATAGGTACAGTCCTGCATTGGAAGCATCAGAAGGAACCTGAAGAAGCAGAAAGAAAAGAAGACATCATCAGGAGGAACCTGGGTAGGATTTGAGGTTCAACTGCTACTCCTCTACCCACAAACCCATCCAGGCACAGGCAAGTGAGCCTTATTAAAAAAAATCAAAACAACAACAAAAAAAACCCAGATTCAAAAAAAGTAAATAATTCTCGCTGCCAGACCATGTGTCCCATCTGGTTGAAATTTAAAACATACACCCCCCCATTACGACGAGTTCATAATTGTGAAGTTTCACATCGATTGATTAAGCGGTTCAAGCGAAATATTTTGAAAAATATTTTCGCTCAATCGAATATGGCTGCCAGACCATGTGACATCAATGAACACCCTGGTATACACAAGGCTTGGGGAACATTTGTGTGAAGTTTGCCCTCGATCTGTCCAGCCGTTCTGGAGAAGAAAAATTATCGGTTTCATAGTAAATACAATATGGCTGCCAAATCACATAACCTATGACATCATGTGTGTGAATGTTTTATGACATGGATTGGCGGTCATGCATGTAAAGTTTCGCCTTGATCTGTTCAGCTATTTCAGAGAAGACTTTTTTTTAACAATATGGCTGCCGAATCACGTGACTGATGGCATCATAAAGTTTTTTCTGTGTGTGGACGAATTTATCCTGGGATGACCCTCAAAAATGTTAATGTTGATCGGATGTCACATTCTACGTATGAAATTGTGACGTTATAAAACAAAAAAAAAAAATCACTTATTTCCCATGAGGAGTACTTGCCATGTGCCAAGTTTCAATTTTTTCCTTCATGTGGTTCCAGAGATACAGAAGTCCAAATTTTTTCCATTTTTCAAACGTGGCTGCATACACCACATGACCTATCACGTCATAAATATCATTAAAACATTCGACATGAGTAGTCGCTCCAATGGTGAAAATTTTGTCTCAATACGACAAGCGGTTGGGGAGAAAACCACGAAAGTTCTGTGCCGACAGAAAAACAGACAAACAAACAAAGAAGAAAAAGACATCGTGCAGAGCACGATACTTGCAAAATCCAGCCCCCTTCTCCAAAGATTACCATGGATACATCAAACTGTCCATTTTATTAAGATTAAAATTGACAATCTTAATCAAAGCTCAGGTCAATCAGATGAAAATTGATTATTTTTTTTTACCCCGTGGGGTCTTCCACCCCACGGTGTCGAAGCACCGCTCGCGTTCTCTCTTTACCTTCGCAAACTTTGTTGCGAAGGTTATGTTTTGATCGCTGTGTATTTATTTATTTATTTGTGAATATGTGTTTTTGTTTGTTTGTTTGTTATTCACATTACTCCAAAAGTTTTGAACTGAATCACAGCAAATTTGGTGGGATGATTGGTTATTATCCGAGGACCATTTGATTAGATTTTAGGAGCGATCGGGTCAAGGGTCAAGGTCAAGGTCATGAAAAGGTCAAAATCGTCTTTTTACCATAGCGCAGTCAATTTGTATCCAATTTGCATGCAACTAATGCTAAAATGTTCAGAATTCAATGCCCCATGACACAATGACGTAATAACCCTTATTAGCGGTTGGGAGTCAAAGGTCAGGGGGGGTCACGACATTGCAAAATGTGCGGTTTTAGTCATAACACGGTCAATTCTTATCCGATTTGCATGAAACCAAAACCAAAATGTTGACTGTTCTGTTCCCCACACTCTAATACCAATTACAAAATTAAGAGTACAAAGGTCAAGGTCGAGGTCATGAAAAGGTCAAAATCGTCATTTTGCCATAGTGCGGTCGATTTTTATCCAATTTGCATGCAACCAATGCCAAAATGTTGTGAATTCAATGCCCAATCTTGTGATATACAATATGACACAATGACGTCATTACCTTTGTTAGCGGTTTGGGTCAAAGGTCAGGAGGGTCAACGACCTTTATTATCATAACACGGTCAATTCTTATACAATTTGCATGTAAGTAGATTCAAAATGTTTACAATTCAATTCCCTATCCTGTGATGTGTAATATTTGATTTCTTATAATGTGACCAGTTGTCATCAGATTGACTTGACACCGACACCCAAAAAGGTCAGGGAGTTCATACAGAAATTGTACAATGTACGTGAATCGGTGTCAAACAGCAGGAAATTTAATGTTTTTAAGCCATCATAACACTTGTGGTATGGGATTAAATACCCTCACAATCAACGGTTTCTGGGGGGGGGGGGCAAAATGTAGCGTTGGCGAAGGTATGCGCTCTACTGAGTGCCCTTTCTAGTTTCTTGTGTACAGTTCATTTGAACGTCTATTTCTCCATTATTCGTGAACAGAATTCGATGAAAATCGACAGGCATATACTAGACACATATTTGCAGGCAGTAACTGAGCCCAAAGTGCCATCCGGCCATTTGGGCTGAGAAACGGCCCTTTCGGCCCATTTTATTAAAATTATTTCTCGGTTATTAGTGAACAGAACTGAACCAAACTTGACAGGTATATTCTAGAGACCATTCCCCCAGGCAGTAACTGAGCCCAAAGTGCTATTCCGGCCCTTTGGGCCGAGAAACGGCCCTTTCGGGCCATTTTATTAAAATTGTTATTTCTTGGTTATAAGTGAACGGAACCGAACCAAACTTGACAGGTATATTCTCGGGACCATTCCCCAGGCAGTTACTGAGCTCAAAGTGCTATTCCGGCCCTTTGGGGCCATTTTATTAAAATTGTTATTTCTTGGTTATAAGTGAACGAAACCGAACCAAACTTGACAGGTATATTCTAGAGACCATTCCCCAGGCAGTAACTGAGCCCAAAGTGCGAGTCCGGCCCTTTGGGTTGAGAAACGGCTCTTTCGGGCCATTTTATTAAAATTGTTATTTCTTGGTTATAAGTGAACGGAACCGAACCAAACTTGACAGGTATATTCTCGGGACCATTCCCCAGGCAGTAACTGAGCCCAAAGTGCGAGTCCGGCCCTTTGGGTTGAGAAACGGCCCTTTCGGGCCATTTTATTAAAATTGTTATTTCTTGGTTATAAGTGAACGGAACCGAACCAAACTTGACAGGTATATTCTAGAGACCATTCCCCAGGCAGTAACTGAGCCCAAAGTGCTATTCCGGCCCTTTCGTGCCATTTTATTAAAATTGTTATTTCTTGGTTATAAGTGAACGGAACCGAACCAAACTTGACAGGTATATTCTAGAGACCATTCCCCAGGCAGTAACTGAGCCCAAAGTGCTATTCCGGCCCTTTGGGTTGAGAAACGGCCCTTTCGGCCCATTTTATTAAAATTGTTATTTCTCGGTTATTAGTGAACAGAACTGAACCAAACTTGACAGGTATATTCTAGAGACCATTCCCCAAGCAATAACTGAGCCCAAAGCGTGATTCCGGCCCTTTTGGCCGAAAAACAGTCCTTTCGGTTCATTTTATTAAAATTACTATTTATTGGTTATTCGTGAACGGAACCGAACCAAACTTGACAGGTATATTCTAGAAACCATTCGCAATACATTGATGAAGCCCAAAGTGCGAGTCCGGCCCTTTGGGTTGAGAAACGGCCCTTTCGGCCCATTTTATTAAAATTGTTATTTCTTGGTTATAAGTGAACGGAACCGAACCAAACTTGACAGGTATATTCTCGGGACCATTCCCCAGGCAGTAACTGAGCCCAAAGTGCTATTCCGGCCCTTTCGGGCCATTTTATTAAAATTATTTCTTGGTTATAAGTGAACGGAACCGAACCAAACTTGACAGGTATATTCTAGAAACCATTCGCAATACATTAATGAAGCCCAAAGTGCGAGTCCGTCCTCTATTAAATTGATTTAAAAGTCCCTAAAAGATTTAAAGTCTCCTTACTTTTTTTTTTAATTTTTTTTTATGTGCTGGGCGATGCCCAATGCAAAATTCAGTCGCAAATGATGATATGAAACTAACCTCACTCTTGTGAGGTGTTCTGGTTTCTTTTTCTGATGTGATGAAAATCTTACCAAATTTCAAAACTATCCGTCGTCCGTGCTCTCGCTCACCTGAGAGTTGTACGAATGAACTCCCACGGGGTATGTTCGTAATTCGAACTTGTTCAGATTGAAAGTGATGATTTCAGAAGTTTAACCTTTTCACCTCTAAAATGGTTGGTTTCCAAATTCTGTGATGCACTATGCAATTGCTGCTTAATTTTCAGGTTAATCAGATAAAAAATGACGATTTTAGAAGTTTGACCTTGTGTGGACCTTTGACCTTTTGACATCAAAAATAGTTGGTTTCCCAATCCAATGATGCAATATGCAAATTTTGCTCAAATTTCAAGTCAATCGGATGAAAAATGACGATTTAAGAAATTCGACCTCAAGATGGCCTTGGACCTCAAAATCAATCGGCTTCTCAGTTGAGAGAGACTACCTGTACAACGTGGTGAAGTTTCGTGATGATCGGTTTGGAATTGTGACCTATAGGCGATAAACAGAGGACAAACAAACAAACAAACAGACAGATTAACAAAATCGACTGACTTATTTATCTTCGATTTAACAAGATTTAACAAGGACAAACAAGATTTAAAAATCTTCGATTTTGTAAGTAGTAAACACACAGACAGACAGACAGACAAAGAGACCCAGATGCAATAATATCCTCTCCTCCGGTGAGGGTAATAATCACTGGGGGCATTTCCATGAGACGTTGCTTCTTCTTTTCCAAGTCTGGGATCCATTCTGCTTTCCTTGTTATGTTCCATTTGATCTTCAAAGATCCATTTCCAGAATTTTTTGAGTTTTTCTTTTTAAGTTGGGAGTTGACACATTCTGCTTTTGTTTCCCTAATTCGTGTTCGAATCTCTTCGGGTTACTCACAACCATGTGGTTTTGTTTTCTCCTGTTGTTTGCTTCCTCAGGTTTGATTAATCTTCCTTGCTATCATTTCTATTTTCAGATTGTTTGCTGCACCAAAGCACACGAGGTCTTTGTTTTCGATTTTGTATTTGTTTTTTATTGTTTGGATTTTTTTTTGGTTTTCGGCTTCTGTTTCCTTTCCTGAACTGTTGTATCTGACCTACTTCCTTCCTCAGTTGCTCTCTTTGTGTCTCCAATCTCTGTTCCCATGGTGGGATTTGCCTTCTATTTGTAGGGCCTTTTTTTTTTTTTTTTCCTCTTCTGGTGTTGTTTGCCCATTACTTATTCTTGAATGAATAGTGCTGCTGCAAAACACACGATATCGATTTCTTTAAAGGTGGATGATTTTGAAATCTTTTTTTTTTTTAGCTCACCTGGACTTTAGTCAGGTGAGCTTATGCAATCGAGCAGTGTCCGTAGGTGAGAGAGTGAGTCAGTCAGTCAGTCAGTCAGTCCGTAAACACTTCAGTCATTATTGTTTGAACCAAACACCATTTTGATGAAACTTGGCCACGAGCTTCATATCTGATGCCTAACGAAGGGACAGCAGTGGCCGAAAATATTGGCACCCTTGCACTTTTTCAAATAATGCACCATCTCTTTCAGAAAATTGTTGAAATAAAAACATCTTTTGGTATCCACATGTGTAATTTCTTTGGTTTGCAGTGGAACAAAACAAAAAAAGCTGAAAAATATTACTATATCTCAGCTTATTCCACAGAGAAATCCTAAAATGGCCCGGAAAATATTATTGGTACCTTTTAGAAGTTGTTAGAAATAATTAGATTTCAAGCAGGTGATTCTCCTTTACTTTGGAATTGAACTCACCTGTGGTGACTTGCAGGTGCTTTCAATATAAAAAACCACTCATTCAACCAGTTTGAATAGAGAAAAGAAGTCATTCTGCTGTTTTGGGTCAATGTTTGTACCGTAATGAGCATGGAGAAAAGAAAGAAAACCAGAGAATTGTCTGAGGAGGTCAGACACAATATTGTAGCCAAGCATGGACAATCCCAAGGCTACCAGTCCATCTCCAGCGACCTTGATGTTCCTGTGTCCCCCGAACGCAATGTTATCAGGAAGTTTAAGGCCCATGGCACTGCAGCCAACCTCCTTGGACGTGGCCACAAGAGAAAACTTGATGGAAGATTGCAGTGAAGGATTGTTCGAATGGTGGAGAAAGCACCTCGATCAACTGGCAAACAGATTCAAGCTGACCTTCAGACACAAGCTAACCTTCAAGTTGACAGTTTCAACTCACACCATTCGTCGCCAACTCAATGAAAGGGGGTTATATGATAGGAGACCCAGGAGGATCCCACCACTGAGAAAGATACATAGGAAGGCCCGACTGGAGTTTTTTCCAAACACACCTGAACAAGCCAAAATCCTTCTGGGAGCATGTCCTGTCGACAGATGAGACCAAATTAGAGTTCTTTGGAAAAGCACATCATCTGATGTTTACAGAGAACAAAATGAAACCTTCAAAGAAAAGAACACCTTCCCTACAATCAAACATGGAGGAGGTTCAGTGATGTTTTGAGGTTGCTGTGCTGCCTCTGGCACTGGGTGCCTTGAATGTGTGCATGGCATCATGAAATCAGATTACCAAGCCATTTTGGAGCGCAATGTTCAACCAAGTGTCAGAAAGCTGGGTCTCCATCGAAGGTCATGGGTCTTGCAGCAGGACAATGACCCCAACACGCACTTCAAAAAGCACCCAGGAATGGTTCAAGACAAAATGCTGTTCTGTTCTGAAGTGGCCAGCAATGAGTCCAGATCCAAATCCCATTGAACACCTGTGGGGAGATGTGAAAACAACAGTTGGGAGAAGGCACCCTTCAAATCTGGGAGAACTGGAGCAGTTTGTACAAGAAGAGTGGGACAAACTGCCAGTCGATAGGTGAAGGAAGCTCATTCATGGCTTCAGGAAGTGCTTGAGTGCAGTTATTTTGCCCAAAGGCTGCGATACTAAATTAAAAGTCGAGGGTGTTAATAATTTTGTCAAGGCCATTTATTTTTATATTCCGATTTAAAAGGATTTTTATAGTTCTGAATCAAAAACAAAGGTTCTGTAATATTAACAGTGAAATAAAGAATTATGGAGACCAAATACTTTGGTCAATTTCAACTTCTTCGGTCTTCTTCGGTGGGGGGGGGGGTTCGGTCTCTCTAAAATAGGTATTTGCTCTCTTCTCCAAACTATACACAGAATCTATATATTAATACTGAAGGACCAATTTTGTGCTCCTCCTCGCGGTCGCGTCACGTTTTTCTCGGTACTGTGACCTGGACTGAAAGAAACTTCGTACCAGTAAGAGTGCATCGCACATAGTGGCAATAGTCAACTTCTAAATCTGAAGCAGAATAAACACTTTTCGTTGAGACGGGGGCGAGGAGTGAAGAGGTGGGGCGAGGAGTGAAGAGGCGGGGCGAGGAGTGAAGAGGCGGGGGCAGGGAGTGAAGAGGCGGGGGCAGGGAGTGAAGAGGCGGGAGCGGGGGATGAAGAGGCGGTTGCAGAGAGTGAAGAGGCGGGGACGTGGAGCGAAGAGGGGGCGGGGGATTAAGAGGCTGGGGCAGGGAGTGAAGAGACGGGGGCGAGGAGTGAAGAGGCAGGGGCGAGGAGTGAAGAGGCGGGGGCAGGGGATGAAGAGGCGGGGGCGAGGAGTGAAGAGGCGGGGGGAAAGGTAAGCAAATTTTTGGCCGGGGGTGGGAGACGGGGTAGGGAATGGGGCGGGGGATGAGTAGGCGGGGGCAAGCATGCCCTGTCCAGTCCATGTCTCTCGAGTGTGGGTGAGCTGGTGAGGTTGGTTGAATGAACGGAATCCGTCTGTGACGGGGTTTCGGCTCGTTTCAATGAAACGACCACAACCTTCATCACCCTTGATGTACCAAAGTTTGTTCAGGGCGTTAAAAAATTCAGGGTCTATGGGGGTCTGCAGCAGGTTTGAGTGACTGTCGCTCCTGATCCAGATGAGCTTCAGGACAGTCGGTCCTATTTTTCTCATTGAATCGTTGGTCCACCTCACTAAGATGTTTGTGCTTGTTGTTTTCGAAGCGAATGGAGTTTTGGTCTCTGTCTTGGTTTTATCAATTTCATCTCTTCTATTTTGTTGGCAAACTCTTCTTCTAACCTACGCTGCTCTTCATCATACTCTCCCTCGTTCTGCTGCTCTCCCTTGTCTTTATGACCATCATCCACCTTTTCCACTCTTTTCCCCTTGATCTGTGCCTGAGTCACCTGGTCATTGTTTCTGAATCAGTCTTGCCTCTCTTTCATGAGGGGGTGTGACTGTGTGTGTGTGTGTGTGTGTGTGTGTGTGTGTGTGTGTGTGTGTGTGTGTGTGTGTGTATGTATGTGTGTGTGTGCGTGCGTGCGCGTCATTAGTTGTCATCTCCATATGTGGGTTTCAGAAGGTGGAACGGAGCCCTCTCAGGTCTCAAAGTATCCACTTCCATGTGTGTGTGTGTGTGTGTGTGTGTGTGTGTGTGTGTGTGTGTGTGTGTGTGTGTGTGTGTTTATATGTACGTAAGTGCGTCGTGTCCATTTATGAAGCCAAATTTTGAACAAGAGACATGCACTACAGTTAACATATCAGGAACACACTAGAAGGACACTCCGTAGAGCGCTTACCTCCGCACGCAATGCCTGATCCATGAGAACATATCAGGCCCAATACATTTTTGAAATATCATGTTATATCTCGTTTTTGGCCACATCTCTCATTGGTGAAGAATCACTTAAAAATTAAAAAATTATCGTATCAGGATCTGTGTTCGGATCTTCACTAAAATGGAATCGATTATTTCTTGTCACACACCCAACCTGTCCACCAAATTTCGTCTTAATCCGGCCATAACTTTTTGAGATATTGTGCTCAGAGACAGACAAACTAACAGACAGGGATGAAAACAAAACCTCCGCCAACCTTCGGTGGCGGATGTCAAAAAGAAAAAAAAACAACTAACGATTAATAGACCATGACATATACATGGGATGTTATAATGTCTACAGGAATGTAATCAGGAATACCAGATCTCTGCCTACTTTGGAAGATAGTGCGCTCTACGATGCAGTGTCAACTTCTCGCACCACATTTGATGGTCATACAATTCAAGGAAGTTCAATCCCACCACAGATCAAACCTGCGACCAGAATGCTTAAAAGCAAGCAAGCGACCAGCTGAGTAATCGTTCATCGACGTAGTATTACATATTACAAATTAAACAAACGCTGCTTCACAAATCGAAAACAACATCCTTCACAGAAGAGAAGGGAGAGGTGCACAGGTTACACTCACCCGACGGACAGCCAGGACACTGTTGCAAACGAGGACGCCACCAATGAACTCGGCCTGGATTCCTTCACGAAGTAGCACCTGCTTAAAGTCGGACAGACGTGGCTCATTGACAAAAACTGCCTGGTGGCCAACGAGCTGCAAGGAGAAGCAGATCGTGGTCCTTTTAATAAAACAAGATGGCCGTCCAAATATAGATCCATCATAATAGCGGAAAGTCACCTGATCTGAAGGGAAAAAGCAATGTGGAAGCTGCTAGGTAGGATTAATGAAAAACACTTTGACCAAATATAAATATTTGAAAGGCGGAAAAGACATAATTAATGATATTTCAAATAAGCAACACTTTACATTCGAGAACATATGCCGCCTTTGCTTTCCTGAGATGCATCGGCGTACATCAAATCGGCAAATTAATCTGTGATCCAACAAATAAAATGGAATTGATGAATGTGGATTGTGAAGGACTCATTCACCCAAGCATAAAATTACTTTATTATTCTTTTCAAATTGGCACAGTGAATTAATTCAATATAATTAATTTCTGAGAGTCTCCAAACTCAGTTCTCGCTATTTAACTGAAGTCTGAGCCTTCGTTACTGCACAGTTATATTGAAAAGAAGAAGCAAATGTGGTGTTCAGGGAATTGCAAAAACAAATATGGACATAACATGCGCACACAGACACAGCAGCACACAACACACAGTAGCTGAACACTGACCCAAGTATAAAATGTGATATTTTCTAAGTCTAAAAAGGGCATAACTGTGAAAAATTGACAAACTTCCCTGAAACTCGAACTTGTTTTGTAACTTATCAAAATAAATCCATGTACCAAGTTTCAGTTGAAAACTAGAAGGGCACTCAAAGACATCGCTAGATATGCGTCCGCCCACATTATTACATCATTATACATACTTGTACCAAGTTTGATTTAAATCCCTGATTCCAGATTCAAAATATTAAATAAATCTAGCTGCCAGACCATGCATCCAATCAGGTTGAAATTTAAAACATATATCCCACATGGCTACTCGATAATACAACTGTGGAGTTTCACGTCGATGGATGAAGCGGTTCAAGAGAAAGATTAAAAAAAAAAATTAAAAAAAAAATTCAAACTACTATGGCTGCCAGACCATGTGACCTATTAATTATTTGTGAACACCCGAGTATCCCAAAGGATTGGGGAACATGTGGGTTGTGGGTGAAGTCTTCCCTTGATCTGTCAAGCTGTTCCGGAGATTATGATTTTGAAACGTTTGAGGGTAAATCCAATATGGCTGCCAAACCATGTGACCTTTATCATAGTTGGAGAACTTGTTCCTCATGGATAGGCAATCATACCTGTAAAGTTTCGCCTCAATCGATGCAGCCGTTTCGGAGAAGAAGATTTTTGAAGGTTTATATTTTGAAAACAATATGGTTGCCAAACCACGTGATCGATGACGTCAACAACTTTTTTCCCCCAATTACAATTTAGCCATAGATGACCCTGAAAATTTTTCATGCTGATCGGATGAAGTATTCGACGCATGCATTTATGATGTCATAACGAAGCCACCTATGACATCATCAAAAAAAAATTACTTGTTTCTCATGGGGAGTTCTTCACATGTGCCAAGTTTCAATTTTTTCCTTGTAGTGGTTTTGGAGATACAGAGCTCCAAAGTTTTTACTTTTTTCCAACATGGCTGCCACACCACGTGACCTATGACATCATAACTATCATACAAACATTCTGCATGAGTAGTCACACCTGCGGTGAAAATTTAGTGTCAATCGGATAAGCGATTGCAGAGAAAACAGTGAAAATTAGCAGGGATGCACGTATGGACAGACGGACAACCCAAAAACAATGCCACTGGCCACTTTGTCAGCGTTGGCATAAAAACCACAGGTGGGACGGACGGATAGCAAACATATCGTTCCCTCCGGTGAAACCAGTAGGGGACTAACCATCCATAGTAGAACCATCCATAGTATTTATATAACCTGGAGAATTTTTGGGGCATCCGCAGCAGAGTTACCTGAATTATGTTTCTGGTGGTGATAAAGAGAATATGCAACATTCAATATCTCTGCTTCATGTAAAATAAGACTGAAGTTAAATTAAGGCATGGAGCAAAAGAACTACACAAGCACCACCACCACCATCACCATCACCACAAACAATGAGTAAAGCGGGTGAGATACAATACCTTACTGGGAGACAGTGGCTCCAGTGTTGGTATGATTTCAGCATCAGCACCGATGTCTTTGCTAGTCACCCCACCATCTTCCACATCCTCTCCTTCTTCATTATCCTCATCATCATCCAAAAAACTTAGGCTTTTCTCCTTATCTTGGGTAGTCGTAACATTCGCAATTGCCATCGTCCCCTCAATTATTGCCTCCTCCGTGGCAAGGAAGCTCGTGTTGGCACGAATATCCAATTGTCCATCCACCCAAGCAAGCTCGCCGTCCCGAGCACGTCGGAAGGTCAGTGAACTGACCAGTGAGTCTTTGAGACGAACCTGAAAGAAAGAGCCAGTCATATTTGTTGGACAGGAAAAAAAAAACACTCTAAGAAGCAGCGTCAGTGAATTTCACAGTAAATTCTGTGGTGGCAGTTTCATTTTGTCTACTTTTGATAAAAATGCATATGTGACATCATATGTGCTTCACAGCCATTTGTAGATAAGACACTGCTCCCTTATGCCTGGTGTTGGCTTAATGGTTAGGGTGGTGGGCTTGGGATCCTAGGATCCTGAGTTCAAATCACACTTGGCTGTTGAATTAATGCCAAGTGCGGTTGACTCTGCCTGCCATCCTTCGAAGGCCAGCAAAATGAGTACCAGCTTACTGGTACCCTGTGTCGGAGTGGTGATCCGTCCAGTATTGTACCCAATAGCCAAGGAGACTGCTTAGTCAGCACCAATGCTCTGCACAGAGTATGGTCTCAATGGAGGGATGGATGGACTGCTCCCTTCACATAAATTAGAGGACAATTCCCTGAAATATGAAATGGCAATTCCCTTTTTTCATACAAGGACAGAAATTATGGCTACGACAGTTCAACGTTTGTGTCTTTTGCACCTGAAAAGGTAGAAAAGTTTCTGGCAACCCTCGACTTTGACTCTGCAACTGGACCGGACGGCATCAACTCAAGTGTCCTAAAAACCTGCTCTGCTGCTCTTACACTTCCTCTTTCTGCCCTTTTAAACCCTGTCATTTACCATAGGTCATCTTCCATCTGCTTGAAAATCAGGCATGACAGCAATACTCCATCACAATCCCACAACAAAAGTAAAATGTCAAAATATATCGTGATGTGAAACCAGTAGAGGATTGTTGTGTCGTATTGTGGCATTGTAATGTGGTGCCATTCTTCATTGTTCTTAATTCTTCTTCTTCATTCATCACAATCCCACAACAAAAGCAAAAGGTCAAAATATGTCATGATGGTAATCCGTAAGAGGATTGTGGTGTCGTAATGTGGCATCGCAATATGGTGCCATTCCTACCTTGTTCGGTTGTTTTCTTTTTTGAGATTTCATCCCTCTCTTTTTATATATTTTTTTAATTGTTATTTTTCCTTGTTTCTGTTGGGTTTTTTTTTTAGAGGGAATATATAAAAGAGTTTATAAAGAAAGCAAAATACACATATATACAGATCAGTGAGATAACACACTACACAGACATCAGTGCGTATCACCCACTGAGCTGTACTGTATATATATATATAACTGGAGCGAACCTTCAGCACATGCTTCTGGGGTCAAGCGGCCACCATGTTGGAATACCCTTCCCTTGCTTGAATGCAAGATGTACAGGCATAGCTGATGGAGGATTTTTCTACCTTTCAGGTGCAAAAGACACAGAAACGTTGAACTGTCGGAGCCATAATTTCTGTGATAAGCACTGCACTTGATCGGGTTCCGTAGACAGATTGATTCACATTCGTTTCCACGTTTCCGCTTTTGTTTGTTTTCCTTCGGAGCCTTGTAACAGAGCTACAAACGTGACTGACAAAACTGAGTCTGATTCTAGAAAGTCAGAAGTGTCAAGTTGAGTTTGTTTGAGTGTGAGAGTAATTTAATTTCAGATCCTCCTTAAAATGGAATGAAAGTGGTGGCAGGGATATAAAAAAAATAATCGTTTGAATGTTTGCAAAGGTCATAAACATATAAAAAAAAACATGAAATGAAACACTACACATGCAATACTTGATCATCTTCATTTATTTTAATCCTAAATATATGTTATTATTCTTGAAATATATTGTCTTGAGATGAGCTGTTCATTGGTATTTCACATTTCATAAAAAGAAGGCAATGATCCACTGCTCAAACTGACATTGGCTTGCACCACTGTTGGTTCAGTTTGTTAATCATTACCATCCGAGTAAATAGTTTCAGTCCATGGTTTAAATCTCATTAATTATTTTGAATTGCCAATTAATAGTCTTGCAAACCATATAAAGAGTACACCGACATCTTTGTGTGGAAAATTGGGTGTTAAAAAGAAAAAAAAAATGGATGCGCTTTGCGCAAAGCGGCAAGAATGCACAAATTGCGAGCCCAGGTAGCGCGTGGGGCATGCGGAGAGTGGGGGCGGATCACGAAGAAGTGTGCTGCGTCTGTCCGCCACTTGTGTCACCCTCTCTCTGTTCTCTTGCTGGTCCTTGCTCTCCTTGGATGTGCATGCTGCGCACCGGCGGAAACAGCTGGGCCTTGCTGCCCGTTCCGCATGTGCACATAATTTTATGAGAAGCCTCTTTTTTTGATACATCGTCAAGGCTCCTGGAAGAGCTAGTACACTGAACGGATCAGGATATATAATAACAGACAAAAACAGAATGCAAAACATGCATGCATGGAGTGACCAAGTTGGATACAGAAAGAAACTCCAAACAAGGAACAAGGAGGGATTTGGGTAGGGGTAACAAGGGTAGAAAAAGCTCATTGTTGTGGATTGGTGGTGGTGAACAGTAGTCTTGAAGACCTGGAGGGAAGAATGAGATTGAAGAGGATGTGGCAGTTTATTCCACAGGTGGGGAAAAAGAGGAATAAATGAGTGATGGTGAACAGTGATCCTGGATTTAGGTTGTTTCACCAGAAGGGGGTTTGATGGTGGACTGTGTGAGTCCTGCAGAAACCTTGGAAGGACAAAGCAAGGAAAGAGCAGAGGGTGCAAGACCAGAAAGGAGGTGGTAGAAGACAGAGACCACTGACCTGTCTGCGATGGCAAAGTGATAACCCCATAGACTCAGCTTCATTGAGGGAGATTCCAAGAATTCTAAAGGCATTGGTTTCCACAGCATCAAGCTGAGCAAGATGTGAGGCAGGGGAGCCAGCCCAGAGGGGAGAGCAGTACTCCATCAAGCTGCAGATGAAGGCCTTGTAGGAGGACAGCAGTTCAGATGTGCCAAGAAAGGACTTTGTACAATGGAGGATGCCCAGTTGGTGGCTGGCTTTGGAGGCTAACTTTGAAATGTGGTTTGCCCAGGAAAGATAATTGCTGATATGCGAGTTTGAGTGACTGGCCCTCTTTGAGAGGGTTGTTGGAGAAAATAGGTGGAAGGGTTTGCGGAACGGTCCTTTCAGAGAGAGAGTGAGTGAGTGTGAGGGATTTCTCAGGATTGAAAGACATGTTCCAAGTGTTTGACCAGTTTGTGATTTGTCAAGGTCTGGGGAGAGAGAAGAGGCTGCTGCCTATCTGTCAGAAGGATGAGGGATGTCATGACACAGGGTAGAGTCATCAGCAAAGAGATAGAGAGGATTTTCTCGAGAGTCAGTAAGATCATTGATGAAGATCAGGCATAGGACTGGGCTCAGAACTCTGCCTTGTGGTAGGTACTCCAGCATTGACAGGGAGAGGAGAAGAAAGGGTTCCGGTGAGAGCCACATGTTGGCTACGAGTGTGGAGGAAGTCAGTACTCCAAGAGTGGTCTGAAACTAAATTGGTGACCTGAGATGAGATTGTTGAAGAAAAGGAAAGATTTCACATTAACTGTGAAGATGGATTTCATGACCTTGCTGATGATTTGAAGTAAGCTGATAGGTTTGTAGTTTTGGGGATACAAGGCTCTTGTAGTGTCAGTGGAGCTCAAAATGGCGACGCTACGTGTGGGAGCAAACGAGCTGGGAGGGAGTGCAACGGCTGTCAGGCCCGCGGTGAAGGCGGGAACAACCAAATTAATATGGGGGATGTGTTGGACGAGACTTGTAAAGGTGACGGAGAGAGCAACAGTGACGGTGACCGAGAGGGAAAAACTAATTAGGGTGACGGAGACATGCACGAGGGAGATAAGACACGAGGTGAAAGGAATTGGGAGGGAGAGAAAAGAACAATTAAGACGGAAAGCAAGGATGAGGTACGCGGAGATCGTGAAAGAGCAAGGAGTGAAACAGAGGGAAGGACGGGAGCCAGGTCAGGTAAGGTATGGGAGCATGTGCCAGAACAGCGCGTCGCTGCGTCCACTTTCCGTCGGTACTCCAGGGGCCTCCGTCTGGCCTTCCCCCAGGCAGATGCCAGGCCCATCCCCATCTCCTTGAGATGATGGTCAACCTGCTGCAACCACGAGCACGTGGTCGGCCCACTGGCCTCCTCCACTCATGAGACTCCCTCGCTGAGAGAATCTGGTGAGCAGGATCAGCGTCAGGAAAACGAGCCACATGTCCATACAGCCGCAACTGACGCTCACGGACTATGCAGGTAACAAATCTCATCCGAGTCTCTCTCAGCAACCGCTCGTTGGACACAAAATCCAACCAGCGATAGCCAAGGATTCTCCGAAGAGACCTGGTACCACCTGGACGGGAGCGACTTAAGGAGAAAGCAAGGTTGACCTACGTAAAGATAAGGGAAAGACGCCAGAAAGAAGCAGAGACTAATAGACACGAGGAGACAACAGAAACTAATACATGTACAGAGACACGGGAGATAGAGGGTGAATTGGACGGGGTTAAGGACGAGCACACACACAGAGTTAGTGGAGGACAATGGGGGCGAGCTGGCGGACTGTTTCAGGACCCGGTGCGGGCAGCTGGATAGCCTCCTCCAGGAACAAGGGGAGGGAGTATGCCCCCTTGAGGCGACTCACGACCAGGTGGGTTCGGTCATGCTTTGCGAGTTCGAGGGGAGGAGTGCTGCGAACGGGTGCACGAGGAGCTTGGGGGGTATAGAGGCCCCAGAAACCCTTGGTGTGCACAAATCCCCAGTGTGGTTGTCCCGGTGTGTGTGGTGCAAGGTGTCAGTGCACCCCCGTGTGTGAGTGGTGTGGTGGCGAGTGTGCCGGAGTACGTGCCTCCCAGCACACGGTGTGTAAGGGAGACCGTGCGTGTAAGAGAGCGGCATGCGAGGGAGATGTCGGTCGGCATGCGTGAGCATGCAGCCGCGTCTCCCGGTGTGAATGTGAGTTTAATGTAGTGGAGTGTGAGCGTCGTAACACGCAGGTGTGCGTGGGTGAGACGGCGACAAAAGGACAAGGGCCGAGTAGCGGCCGTAGATGTTTTGAGAACCGCGCCGGGTTTACACGGCAGCGAGCGCGCGGTCCGTGCTGTGCAACGCACGAGGCCCCCACGTGCTCGCTTGTGGGAGTGAAGCCCGGTCCGGAAACGCCAGCGGTAGATGTTGTCGATCCCGTGATGGACAAAGTTTAGGCAGGATTTCGGATTTGGACCGGACGGGTTCTCCACGCGGGCGTGTGTTAAGCTCCAATGGGCAGAGCACATGGGTTCACGTGGGGAACCCCTCGAGACGCGGGGCTTGTGGTTTTTTTATGCGCCAGGTGACGTCATGGCTGCGTGCATGGTTGGAATCCGGCAGGAGGGTGAATCCCTGCCGGATGGTACCGTCCAAGAAGGACGAAGGACGCGAGCAGCTGCCATGACGTCACGCCAAAGGTGCATGGCTGCGAATTGCCGCGCTGGTGCGCAGGTTGCGAGTTGCCGCGCTGGTGCTGCGCGAGGAAAAAAAAAAGCAAGCCTCGCTTTCGGGTGAACAGGATTTCCCTGGCATGTGGTGGAAGACCCCCCTGCCTGGGCACAGGATGACACTAGTTAGGAGGAAGGGGTAGCTTAGCGAGACCGGCTTCATGGGGCAGGGGTAAGTCCTCATGGAGCCCGTGGAATGGATTAGTTAGAGGGATTGTTGCCAGATTTAGGATGGGAGATGGAATTTTAGGATTTGGAGACAGAGACAGACTGTGGATGTGTAGTGGAGACGTAGCTTTGCTACGTAGTGTTAAAAGGAACGTGCTATAGTTCAAGGGACGACGAGGGAGCACGAGGTAGTTAGGGGAAGTAATCAGCAGGATGGCAGAGTTCAGCGGTGTGTGTGTTGAAGAGTTGGTGAGTTGAGTGGAAGAGTTGTGACACGTTGAGTGAGTGAGGCCAGCGGGTCTGTGTGTTTGGAGCGAATGTGGAATGCATGGTGCGATGAGTGATTGGGGGGAGGAGTGACTCCCGTCCAAGGGACCCTGGGGTCAGTGTAGAGTGAGTAAGGGGGTTAGTCAAATTGACAAAATGGAGGTCGTTTTGTTGTTGGTGGGAATGTAGGCTCGATACCCATTTGGAGGGGTGCAAGAGCCCTGTTGACGGGCTGGGAGCGTGGCTGCGAAAGGTGAGTATCGCTGAGTGAGTACCCCGGGCACCAGGCTAGTCGGCCGTGGTAGGCCAAGGGCCCATGGGGGGCCGGGATAGCGTAGTGGGCACGGGTGCGCTCGCATGATGCGGGGGCCCGGGGCGCCGTTAGCCGCGTGGGCAGTGTTGTGGGCACGGGTGACCCTCGGAAAGGGGCCCGGGAAGCCAGCCTGCCACGTGAGCGTTTCAGGGGAGTCGCCAGGGAGGGCACTCCCCAGTGTTTAGGGAGCTGGTAGGCTCGGAGGCAGTGTAGTGCTCGGGGGTGCCATTGTCGGAGAATCGGCAGAGGGTCGTGCCTGCCAAGGGAGCCACGTGTCCCAGCCATGAGACCGTGTGAGGGCACGGAGAGAAAATTTGGGGGCGAGGCCCGAAATTGTGAGGACACCAACACAGGCGACGGGAATCTGGGTTGTTAGAACCAATAGTTTAAGCGAGAGGCGCTTGTTGAAAGCCCCGGGGTAGTTTAAAGGTAAATGGATAGGGTAGATTAGGAAGTGTACCCCTCCGCACCATCCATCCCTTCGCTCACGTTGTGGGCCGCTGGACCTACTTTGGGTTAGATCGCTGAAGTCTGGGGAGGCCATCCTGAGGCTTGAATTGGGCCTCGACGCAGGACGCCAGCTCT
>NC_140969.1:6230377-6260377 GCF_056783735.1 Eptatretus burgeri
TGAAATTTCACTTGCATTTAAGCTTGGAACCCTCACTACCATTGTGAAAATGCAAGATTTGATAATCTCTGTCATAGGTCACATTAAAATGGTGTGTATTTGGTTGTTTTGTTAATTTTATATAAATGTTGCTTCTCCTTAATGTTGCATTATTGCAGCTGTTAAATTTGCCCTTCTTCGCATCACCTTGAAGTGTACAAAATCGTTGCACCATACAACAAAGTATTTGAGTTATCAACCAGGAAAATAGACAGAAGAAAAAAAATAAAAAAATAAACTGGAAGCAAAGTGAAACTGCCTTTTAGAGAAGTAAAAATAAACCCAAAAACATCCAATGCAAGAGGAAACAAAGCTGATCTAGATATCTGTGATCATGAAGCGATCGCCAAGGAAGGGTGGAGCCTCCCCCGGCGCAAAAAGCTATCCAATGATAGCCAGACTCTTCTCGGACCACCATTTGACCTTGACATTGTGGAAGAAATGAACTCAATTTCCACTCAGGTTCAGCACACAAAAGAGAATGTTGAATAACATTATGTATGTGTGCACATACAGGAGAAATCACCATCGATGAAACTCTGCCAGAAAAACCCGAACCCAAGTCTTGTATATTGACGCAGGGACGAGTGAGGGGAGATGATTGAACAAGCAGGATAAAAGAAAAATCGTTTTTCATCGGGGAGAGAGTAAATTTTCCTGCAGTTCGAAATCAAAATAACTTCTTGCTACTGGGAAAGGGGTGAAACAGTCAAAACTGGAAGGGCACTCGGTAGAGCGCATACCTCCACCACGTAATGCCTGATCAACGAGAACATATCGGGCCCAATACGTTTTTGAGATATCATGCTATATATCGTTTATGAGCCCCATCTCTCATTGGTGAAGAATCACTTTTAAAATTCTAGTCGTCGGATCCGAAACTGGATGTTCAGCAAAATCTACTTTACTTCGGTACGTTCTCAGCGTTGATAAAGAACAACATTCTGACAGGCGCTGCTCACGGGATCTTGGCAGCTATTACAATGCGTCTACACAAAAATCAGGTCAGGTCAGGTATGGGAGCATGTGCCAGAACAGCGCGTCGCTGCGTCCACTTTCCGCCGGTACTCCAGGGGCCTCCATCTGGCCATCCCCCAGGCAGATGCCAGGCCCATCCCCATCTCCTTGAGATGATGGTCAACCTGCTGCAACCACGAGGCATGTGGTCGGCCCACTGGCCTCCTCCACTCATGAGACTCCCTCGCTGAGAGAATCTGGTGAGCAGGATCAGCGTCAGGAAAACGAGCCACATGTCCGTACAGCCGCAACTGACGCTCACGGACTATGCAAGTAACAAATCTCATCCGAGTCTTTCTCAGCAACCGCTCGTTGGACACAAAATCCGACCAGCGATAGCCAAGGATTCTCCGAAGAGACCTGGTACCAAAGGAATTAAGTCTCCATCTCAGATCCTTGGTCAGAGTGCAAGTCTCGCATCCATAGAGCAAGACTGGAAGTACCAAGGACCTGAAGACTTGGACTTTCGTCCTCCCGCACAAGTACCGGCAGCGCCACACCCCATGATCCAGTGAATCCATGACTCCCCAGGCCCGACCCAGACGTCTATTGACCTCTGACTCGCAGCCAGCAGAGACATGAATATCACTGCCAAGGTAAGTGAATCTCTCCACGACCTCAACATCCTCACCACAAACAGACACAGACAGGACAGCAGCATTCAAGATGTCACCGAAAGCCTGGATCTTAGTTTTGACCCAAGAAACCCGTAATCCCAGCGGCTCCGACTCCTCATTCAGCACCTCGAGGGCCCCCAAAAGGATATCGAAAGTCTCCGCAAAGATGACTGCATCATCTGCAAAATCAAGGTCCGAGATCTTGACATTCCCAAACGATGCACCGCAGCTTGATCTCTCCGACATCCTCCCTAAAATCCAGTCCATACAAGTGCTGAAAAGTGTGGGGGCCAGTACACATCCCTGACGAACTCCAGTAACAACTGGAAATAAGTCAGAGATGGTACCACCACACTTCACAGCACTCTCAGTACCAGAGTAGAGTTCAGACATCAGATCGATCAGTTTTGGTGGCACCCCACGAAGACCAATAATCTTCCAGAGGACATCCCGATTCACTGAATCGAACGCTTTACAGAGATCAACATCGGCTGCAAGCAGCCCCTGCCGAAACTCTTGTCTGCGTTCGGTGAGGACACGAAGAGCAAGGATATGGTCAATCGTTGACTTCTTTGGTGTAAAGCCTGACTGCTCTGGACGCTGGTGCTCAAGCAGATGGTGGCGAACCCTATCAAGAATTATCCGAGCAAAGACCTTGCCCGGCACTGAGAGCAGCGTCACCCCTCGGTAGTTGTTGCAGTCTTGGCGATCACCCTTCCCTTTCCAGAGAGGAACAACAAGGCCCCTCTTCCAAACAGTTGGGATGATGCCTGTGTTCCAGGCAGAGCACAAAATTGCATGCAACGACACGAGTGCAGCATTTCCACCAGCCTTGAGAAGTTCAGCATGGATGCCACAGATCCCTGGAGCTTTGCCCCGTTTCAACTGGTTCACCGCAGCCCGAGTTTCCACAAGCGAAGGTGGACCACAGTTGATTCGAGGGTCAGCAACAGGGAATGTAACACCCTTGACGTCCAACTCGACAGCTGGGGGATCAGCCTGGTACAACCGCTCAAAGTAACCGGCCCAGCGGGCCTTCACTTCAGACTCCTCTGTCAAGAGCCTGTCACTCTCTGCTCTAACTGCAGTGCTCCGAGGGATGGGCTTGGATGAACGCAATGCACGAATTCCCCTGTAAGCGGGACGAGAATCACCTGTCCACAGGTGATGCTCTACCCCCTCACAGATTCCTCACACATAGGCCTCCTTGTTCACCCTCAGCGCACATACAGTTTTACACCTCAGCTCCCTGAACAGCTCAGCTCTGCCATTCAGCCTGGCCCTGCGACTCTGGTCAATGGTATCCAGTGTCCCTTGGAGACAAAATTCTTCTTTGCCCTGCGGTGAGTTCCAAGACATCCACCGGCAACATCAAGGACGGTGGTCTTGAAGGCACTCCACAACTCTTCAGGACCCCCCAAAGCACCCAGACCCCCCAAGTGTCCACTCAGCCTGTTCGCAAACTCCTCAGCTACCCTCTCATCCCTGAGCTTGCCAACATCCAGCCTCGGCTGGGATGGCAACATTCTCCAGGATTTAAGGTGCAGCTTTAGAGTTGCTACAACAAGCCTGTCGTCAGTATTGAGGAACTGAGCACTCCGGTAGACCCTGCAGTTCTGGATCATCCTCCAACGACCGTCAATGAGGACATGGTCAATCTCCTTTGCCACACCGCCAGCGTTGGAATACCAAGTCCAGCGATGAGCTTGTGGGCGCTGAAACCATGAACCAGCCACCCGAAGTCCATGACTTCTTGCAAAGTCAAGGAACTTAGTGCTATTCTGGTTCATAGTTCCTGACCCATGGGGACCAACACACACCTCATAATCATCCCTATCAGTTCCAGTCGATGCATTGAAATCCCCCAAGACTAGAAGTGTATCTCGTCTGGGGCACTGATCAACCACAGACTCGAGCGTGGCGTAGAATGCATCCTTCACGGTGAGATCACTCGCCTCAGTCGGAGCATAAACAGAGACCAGGGAAATGACACCTAAGGAGTGACGAATCCTTAGTCTCATAATACGCTCGTTGACCGGTGTTACCTCATTTATCATTGGGGTCAGCTTATTGGACACAGCTACAGCAACTCCTTGGGTATGGTAACCATCAGAGCGACCAGACCAATAGTAGGTGTAACCACCCACCATTATCTCGCCGCAATCCGGTCTCCGAACCTCAGAGAGAGCTGCAATCCCGATGACCAAACGCTTGAGCTCAGATGATAACAGAGACAGGTGATCATCTTCTCTTCGGGATCGGACATTCCAGGCACCCACCCGAAGGGACCGCCTCAGGTTAACCCAAGGAGACCGCCGTCTGGTGGACGACACCTCAGCACCACTCCGACACACTCTCCCGCAATCTGACCCAGGGATGTTACCCCGTGGTGCACAAAAATGCATGCATTATATTCATTAAATTTGTGACCAAAATGAGAAATATTGAAAGTTATATTTAATCGTGTACTAATTGATAAACTTAAGTCTTCCTGGAAATTATGCAACATTTCCAGGTTGTTACATAGTTTTAATCAAAATGACAAATCAATATCAATAGAAGGCAGATGTACAGTATGTTTTACAGAAAGCAAATGTAACAGAATACATGGATAATTATGTTAACAAGGGAATCCTCTCAACTGCAGCATTTTACCGAAGTTCAGGTTCAGGTAATAGTGAGGAACAATGTCTTTATTCATTCAAACTTTGGGCTGGCAACACCAATTACAAATGCTGAACGAGGAGATTTTCTTCGACAACCTTTAACATTTGGGGATAGAGTGTAAATTAAAAAAAAAAGTCCCCATCTACAAACTATCCATAAAACTCAACATCATGAAAATCGGAGGAAAATTATTCAACTTATGATCAAAAACATCTTTTACACGAGCCTCAAGAATGTATACAAAACAAGTGTTTTTTGTTAATTAGGTCACAATCTGAATAGAGTGCAGGCAGTGGATAAAAAAAAATGGAAACACCTGGGTAAATGAGCGACACCAAGCAACACCTTCCAAACTGATGTGGCCCATGTGTTAATTAAGCAAGTAACATCCCATCATGCTTCGGGTCACGTATGAAAATGCTGCATAGGCCTCGTTTCCTATAATTATGGCTTGCATGGCTGCAAGAGAAGACCCCCCCCCCCATTCCCCCATTCACAGAGCATGTGTGGTCAGTCACGCAGTGGTTTGATGAGCATGACACTGATGTTATCCATATGTCACGGCCTTCTCAGTCACCAGATCTAAACCCTAGGCCAAAAAAAAAAAATGTTGCATTGGCGTAACGGGTCACTGAAAAATAGGGTAGGTCGGTCGGGATCTTTTTATTTTATTTTATTTTTTTTCCTAATAAATCCCAAAATTTTTGGATAATAAATCCAAAAATTTAATAAATCCTAATAAATCCCTCCCAAATCTCCCCGGCTCGAGTACCACCCTTTTTGTCGGCGGGTTCTGTCCGAAACACTTCCGGGTTTTTGCGATCGCGATCGCAATCAACAAGATACTTGAAATCGATAGCAAAAAAACAAAAAAAAAAACGTAGGGTCGGCGGAATTTTTAGGGTCGGGTGGGTTACGCCAATGCAACATTTTTTTTTTTTTGGCCCTATCGAGCATTTATGGGATATTCAGGAACAAAGCCTGAGACAGCGTTTTCCATCTCCATCAAACAGGTGTGAGTTGATTGACTTTCTCATGGAAGAATGGTGCCACTTCCTCCCTGCAGAATTCCAGACGCTGGTAGACTCTATGCCACGACGCATGCAGGCCGTATTGGCCGCACGTGGTGGCCCAACGCCCCATTAAGTGACTTTACATTGATGTTTCCATTTTTTGTCCACCACCTGAATGTAGGTCAAGGACACTAATCAAGAATCAGATGCATAGTGTCAGTGCAGGTACGACACTATTATGATGCAAGAACATCTTTAAAGGCCAAGTAGTCTTTCAGATTCCACATTGGCAACATTGAACGATGACACAAAGAGTTTTTTTTTTCCAGACCACCATTTGACATGATGTAAATCAAGCGTAAATGCCCCTTGCTCTCGGCTATATGGAGAGGGCAATTTCGTCCTGATCGGACAAACCTTGAGTTTTGGTGAAAAATGTTAAAATGTCTGTACTCGGTCATGGCCTTAAAAATTACGTCAAGGTTAAAAATATGTCACCCCACATACTTTCTATTGCCATTATTGATGCAAATTTTCATTCCAAAAGTCCCAGCCATTCCAAAAGATGCAGATCGGACATTGACAGAAAAAAAAACACAAAAGGAAGGAAAACAAACAAACCTATATGGTGGTTTAGTACTCCTTGGGGGATCGAAGAAACTCTGGGGGTACCATGAAAAACTGGGGGCACTCATTGTAGAAACAAACCCAAAAACAGGTATAAGCCTATCGTGATATAAATAAGGTCAAAAATATAAATATGAATCAGGGAGGCTTAAAAAGAGAATGCACTGAAGGCAGGACAGTGACAATGTCCTGATATATCCTTTGCAAGGCTTTTGTGCATCGTCTACAATTGTTCATGTAATTTCTGTTGTGTTCTAGTTTTAAGGTCACTGGAACAGCTCCAGAAATTGCAGGTTCAAATCAGACTGAGGAGAGTATTATGGAGGATTTGATCATTGGGCTTCAGGAACCAAAGCAAATTTCAGGAGAATTACCACATTGGTTATCATATAACAGCATTGCCAGTGTCCAATTGAGAAATACCAATCCACCATTCGATACAGGTAGAGCGACGATCATTTAATAATTAAAACCGATTAAAACTGGCTTGAGGCTGAATGCGTTCATTTCCTCAATTTCACATGTAAGTCTGTCTCCGATCATGCTATAAATATGGAGTGTTTGGCGAGTTTTACTCTAAATTAATGAATTTCAAGTATTGGCAGTAAAAAAACAAAAAAATATTGTATATTATGTGTATGTATATATATATATATATATATATATATATATATATATATATATATATATATATATATATACATATATGTCAAGATATGTATATATATATATATACATATATGTCAAGATATGTATATATATATATATATATATATATATATATATATATATATATATATATGTCAAGATATGTCACGGAGAGCAGTGCTGCCTACCAAAGGAAAATGACTTGTGTAAAGAAAAAAAAGGTTAAAAACCATGAACCCTGAAATCAATTTTAATCATCTGCAATTGTAAGAGCAACAGTGTACTTTATTGACAAACGGTGACTAGGCATTTAAGACTTTCCGCATTGCCAGGATACAAGAATGAGTATTTAACAATGTAGAGCCTCGCCGGGTTATATTGTTGTGGGCCGGGGTTCGCGGAGATAAACGACCACAAGGGGGAGCGGAAGGGTTGTCTCCACCAAACACCCTGGAATTTAGGTTGTGACTCTCGGATAAGTTCGAAAGGTCACGGGTCCCTGAGCGAACCGTGGTCGCCAATATTTCGACGGCGTGGGGTAGGGTTAATTGCCGAACTTCAATATACCTAAGTACCCACGTCATCAAATTACCGGGGAAGTTACACCCTCGACGAACTGTCGAACCGGGTCACTCCAGCGACCTCGGTCCGGTGTAACTGAGCGGAATTACCAGAGTCCGTCAGTCCAAATGACAACTTACGGCACACGGCCTCCCTAATTCTCAATACGCACCATGCCGGGTCAATGGTAGAAACGACAGGCAATGAACTGGAACATTTAACAGATATTTATTCACAATAGGGATGGAGACACAGAGCAGAGTTATCCGAATATGAGAAATGCAATTCACAAGGAACACAGGCACTTAACAGTTTCTACTTACAGACGGGGCCCACGGACACACACACACACACACACACACACACACACACACACACACACACACACACACACACACACACACACACACACACACACACACACACACACACACACACAAAAGAAATGGACACCGTGGGTCTTCATTTGGTCCTCCCGCCAAGGAGGATAGTTCAGCTGGGGGACCAGAGCCTGACCGGGTACCTTCCCGCCTCGTGCAGTCACCCCGGACAACCACCACGTTGGGACTCGAACCCACGTTCCGAAATCCACGGGCCCACGACCCTGGCTGCTTGGTCTCCACCACCACGATGAGCCACCACGAAGGACCGCAGACCAGGTTCGCAGACCAAGCCACCACGAGGAGCCACCGCAAAGGAATCGGCCACGATCACTGCAGTACACTCCTCTTCTTCGAGCAAAAAGACCACGAAGACTGCCGTACACTGGTCCTGACAACCACTCTACTCTTCTTGCCAGATCCGAGGGATTTCTTCCCCTCCCACTCGCCTCCTGATTGGACAGGAGTTGTCGGGCGACCAGTGGCCTCCCCTCATTGGTCGGGCCGAACACTCCATCTGGTTGAGGCAGAGCCGGCCCTGAGGTGATGAGCTTCCTGATTGGACGAAGGGCACGCTCTTGCCCTCGTGGGCGGAGTCGGCTCTGAGGCAATGATGCGAAGAATGAAGGAGATTTGTTTGCGATGGAAAAAACCTGACTATAAAAGAAACCCGCAGCGCACACATGAAACTCCCGTTAGACATGGGGGATGGGGCCCTAACAATAACACATACTTATCGAAATAACTGAACTGCGGGGGCTCTGGCTGTTTGTGTGCAAATGGCTGCCAGATTCGTAACAATATCGATAAGAGTAGATCTGAGAACCAGTGACAACTTGCTCACTTAACAGCAATGTTGACGGGATACGTAGATTACACAAGATCACATAATGTACTGTTGTGTCCGCGCCGGTTAAGACCGACATGGAAGGATAGCCGAACAATTTCCCTTGAAGGCGAACAGTGAGTTCCTCAGAGATTAATGGTGCGCGCAGGATGGAGGACAGCGAGGCATGTACCAGCCACGTTCACCCAGACGGAGGACAAGGGTTTATTCTCGAACCCACATCGAATTGGCAGACACAAGCAATCTTTAATAAATAAGGGTTCAGTGAACATTTAATCAAATATTTATTTTGGAAATGATGAAACGAAACCCAATTTCGAAGCACCTCCACACAGACAGTAATACAAACGGACAAGGGGAAAATATAAAACAAAAGAAAAATCCTTCCTTTATTCTGGCACTTTGCTTCGGGTCCAGAAGTGGTCTCTAATGAGCTTGGGCGATCAAACCCGCGTCGTCATGCGCAGGAAGCTCACAAAAATGATACCAAGCCACTCTCTGGGTGGGAAACGTACAGGAGTTAATTCTGGTGGTGATAATCAGCACCAGGGCTCAGAACATGCCATGCAGCTTCGTTTCACGATCGTACTTGCCGACACCGCACCTCTGCAAAATGGCGCCGCCTTCTTCCCCGATGGCACAACACGAGGTTCCGGGGCGTGGTGTCACACAACCCAGCCGAACAGTCAATGGCTGGCGTCTTGCTCCAGCATGTGAACAAACTTGCCTCGGCACGAACACGAGAATTGTGCAGCCTTCTTCACCGTGTCGAGGAGAAACCATCGAGCGACATCCATTTTGCCTCCAATCCGTATATCAGACACTCTCCTCTCATGTCCTGTTTTTGTGTCTCGACCACCGATCCTGCCTAAATCCTCACCTCTCTCCCAAACCTTTCACTCTCTTCTCCCCCTCCGATCCTCTCGATGTCTCTCCCATCCATCATACACCCGAGGGGCGTGGTTTACTAGTTGTCATTACTGGAGGTGGGGTTTCGCCTGCTTGGCACATTTGGCCCGGTTGATGTTATTTTAAGGACACGATTCCATTTCAATTGCCAGTCTTGTAAATGCAAAACATAGGAAAAAGTCACAGGGGGCAATCACATACTTGGAGAAATTAGCCTTAATCTCTACCTTATTAACACAGCAACACCACCCCCCCCCTCCCCCCCGTGCAGTGATACGTAACACTTAAACTCACAGTTTCCATACTTAATTTACATCGAGATGTCTCCTACATGTCCATGGGCCATGCTACTCCATACAATTCTACCTTTACTCTGAGGTTCCTCCATCAACCCCACAAACACAACAGTACAATCTATATTGAAACAAGTCTGTGTGTTGATTCACACACTCACAGCGATTACAATAACTTCTCCCTTATTTTCAAGAATGGGTGAGGCAAATAGAAATGTATGTCGTTCATTAAAGATGGCAGCAAGAAATCACACCAATGCGAAATCAAAATAAATTGGGAAGCCATACACACATGTATGGCCAAGACATTCATTCTAAGTTAATCTTGAAATCATGTTTCAGAACAATATCCTTGTCCATCATGTCATATGTTTAAACTAGACATAACATATCGGCGATGTCAGCCGATATGTCTCTGCCCACGTAAAGTCTTTGCTTAATCTAACTTTTACCTAAAATCGCAAGACCATTTGAAATCAATACATAATGTGTACATATATGTATCATGGTACTATACTTTAGTTCAAATCCCAAAGCCAATGGTATCTCATTAACAGGAGTTTAAATGTGACCTCTAACCCTCGACCTTTTATCGATGCGTGGCTCTCAAAGAAGTGTGTAGCTTTATTAAGTATGCGGACAATATCACCTCTGTTGGCTGTCTTTCCGATCAATCTTCCTTTGTATCGTACATCGATGAAATTGACGCATTGATTAAGTGGTGTGGGGCCTTTTGTCTCACTCTACTGAATGTGTGCACAATGAAGAGATGATTTTTGGATTTTCAAAAAGGGTACAATCATGAACCTGGAACCATAAATGGTGAAAAGGTGGAAATTGTGAACAAATTCAAATTCGTGGGCATTGGGCATCATTATTAACTTGTGATGCTCACTTGTGATGAAAATACCAATGCTGTGGACAATAAATCGATGCAAAGATTGAGTCTTCTCAGGAAGTTGAATTCATTTGATGTTAGCTCATGCGTAATGTGGATGTTAACCAATTCCTTGCTGATCAGTATTTTGTCATTTAGTTTGGCTACTTGGTATAGTTATTCAAATGTGCGGAGTAAGTCGAGACTGAGAAAGGTCATTACACTGGCATTTAAAGTGGATGGGTGTTCAACTAGTATGGAGTCTCTATATTTGCGAGCATTGTAAAGGAAGTCGATGCATGTACAAAATACGGTGTGAGATCCATCGCCCCGATGATCCAATAAGAAATCTGGTTGGCAGCACCAGGATGGCAACTGACTATAGGTTAAGTTAAATCAGTGAGTGATTGAAGGTGTGTGACAGTGCCTTCAATAAGGATTCACACCGCTTGCCTTTTTCACATTTTGTTGTGTTCCAGCCTGAATTCAAAATGAAATAAATTGAGATGTTTTTGTCACCGATCTAAACACAAAATAACCCAAAATGACAACTAGTGGAATTTCTTTTCAAATTCTTAACATAGTAATAAAAAATGAAAAGCTGAAAATTCTTGCATCAATAAGTATTCAATCCCTTTACTCTAACACTCCAAATTGAGCTCATGTGCATCCAATTTCCTTTGTTTTCTTAAATGTGCATCATCCTTAAAATATTTCTACAACTTGATTGGAGTCCACCTGTGGCCAATGCAATTGATTGGACATGATTTAGAAAGAAACACACCTTTCTATACAACGCCCCACAGTTGACAGTGCATGTCGGAGCAGAAACTCTATCATGAAGTCCAAGGAAATGTCAGTAGAACTCAGAGATACACTTGTGAGAAGGTATAGATCTGGGGAAGGGTACAAAACAATTTCTAGAATGTTGAAAATTTCCAAGAGCACGATGAGCTCCATCATCAGGAAATGGAAAGAATATGGAAGTACCCAGACTCTTCTTTGAGCTGGCCATCCAACCAAACTGAGCAACTGGGCAAGAAGGACCACAGGGAGGTCACAGGGAGGTGACCAAGCACCCAAATGACCACTCAGACAGAACTACAGAGTTCCTTGACTGAGATGGGAGAACCTACCAGAAGGACAGTCTCTGCAACACTTCACAAATCTCAGCTTTATGGGAGAATGGAGAGACGGAAGCCATTCCTGAGAAAAGGGAACATGACAGCATGCCTGGAGTTTGCAAAAAGGTAGGCACATGAAAGATTATGAGAGCATGAAGCAAAAGATGCTGTGGTCTGATGAGACGAAAATTGAACTCTTTGGCCTGAATGCAAAGTGCTGCGTCTGGCGGAAACCGAGCAGAGCTCATCACCCATGTAACACCATCCCTACCATGAAGCAAGGTGGTGGCAGCATCATGCCATGGGGATGCTTTTCAGCGGTAGGGACTGTGAGACTTGTAAGGATAGAGGGAACAATCCATCCATCCATCCATCCATTGGGACCACACTCTGGGCAGAGCGTTGGTGCTGCCGAAACAGTCTCCTGGGCTATTGGGCACAATCCTGGAGGGGTCGACACTCCGACGCAGGATACCAGCAAGCTGGTACTCATTTTGCAGACCTCAGAAAGACGACAGGCTGAGTCAACCCCTTCTTCTTCTTCTTCTTCTTCTTCTTCTTCTTCTTCTTCTTTCGGCTGCTCCCGTTAGGGGTCGCCACAGCGGATCAACCGTCTCCATTTCACTCTATCCTCCACATCTTCCTTTGACACTCCAACCACCCGCATGTCCGCCCTCACCGCATCCATGAACCTCTTATTTGGCCTTCCTCTTCTCCTCCTGCCTGGCGGCTCCATCTTCAGCATCCTTCTCCCGATATACTCCGCTTCCCTCCTGTGCACATGTCCAAACCATCTCAATCTCGCCTCTCTCACTTTGTCTCCAAACCGTCCTACCTGCGCAGTCCCTCTAATATACTCATTCCTTATCCTGTCCATCCTCGTCACTTCCAACGAGAATCGCAGCATCTTTAACTCTGCCACCTCCAGCTCCACTTCCTGTCTTTCTGTTAGCTGAGTCAACTGAGTCAACTGAGGCTGAGTCAACCCCACCTGGTATTAATTCAAGAGCCTAGCAGAACTTGAACTCAAGACCTTGGGATCCCAAGCTCAACACTCCAGCCATTGATCCAACACCAGGCATGAGGGAACAACGAACGGAGCAAAATACAGGCAAATCCTTGAGGAGAACCTGCTTCACAGTGCAAAGATATCAGACTGTGGCGAAGATTTACATTCCAACAGGACAATGACCCCAAGCAACACTGGAATGGCTTCAGAACAAAAACGTGAAAGTCCTTGAGTGGCCCAGCCAAAGCCCAGACTTGAATCCCATTGAGAATCTGTGGAAAGACTTGAAGATTGCTGTTCGCCGACGCTCCCCATCCAACTTGACAGAGCTTGAGCAAATCTGCAAGGAAGAATGGGAGAAAATCCCCAAATCCAGATGTGCAATGCTGATACAAACATCCCCAAGAAGACTCGAAGCTGCAATCGCATTAAAGACGCTTCTCCAAAGTATTGACTCAGATGGTTGAATACTTATGTAAATTAGATATTTCTGTATTTCATTCTCAATAAATTTGTGAAAATTCTAAAAAAAAAAAAATGTTTTTGCTTTGTCATTATGGGGTATTTTGTGTGAATCGGTGACAAAAATCTCAACCTAATCCATTTTAAATTCAGGCTGAAACACAACAATGTGAAAAAACTTGAGGGGTGTGAACACTTTCTGAAGGCACTGTGCGGACCAAAAGTCACTTCTTGAAGATGGGGTGGCTATTAAGAAAGGAACTGATGATGTAATTGTGATGTGTAAGGGCAGGAAAAAAAAAATTTCAGGAAGGGAAAAGTTAAACATATTCTATACCAATGCCAGGAGTTTAAATAATAAGATGGAAGAGCTTGAGGCCAAAGTAGACAGCAAGGATTACGATATAGTTGCAGTGAGTGAGACATGGTTTAAGGAGGAGAGTAATGAGAGGACAGGATTAGAAGGCTACAAGGTGTATCAGTGTGATAGGAAGGAGAGAATAGGAGGAGGAGTAGCAATCTGGGTAAAGGACAGAATTGCATCACGAGAAAGGGGTGACATTAAGGAGGGAATTAATATAGAGTATTCTGTATGGATAGAGATTAGAGATTGTAATAACAGAAAAATACTGGAAGGATACTTTTATCAGGCTCTGGGTTTGAAGGAAGAGAAGGGAGGAGTACTTGAATAATTCAAAAGGGCATGTCATAAGGGAAGAGTGTTGATTTTGGGGGATTGTAACTTGTCAGGGATAGATTGGGTCCAGGAACAGGGAAAGGGCAGAGCAGATGAAGGTTTCCAAGATTTAGTTCAGGATTGCTATTTAACCCAGTTTGTAGATAAGCCCACGACGGGGAGTGCAGTGTTCGATCTCCTTTAAAGTAACGATCCCAATCTGGTGGAGGTCATGAAGCATTTAGGATCAAGTGACCACAACATTGTGTGTGCAAGGATTCTGTTAAGGGTTTGAGTTCAGGATAGTCGAGTAAGGCTTTACATTTCAAGAAGGCAAGCCTCGAGGGTGTGAGGAGAGAGTTGGGTGAGATAGATTGGAAGAAGCTAACAATAGGACAATTTTTCCGTTATGGAGTGATGTTGGCTGATTTCCCAGCAGATGGAAGATGACCTTGGGCAAATGACAGGGTGAAAAGAGAAGGAAGAGGATGTGCAAGAGTACCAAAGTAGGTTTTGAGGACATGTGAGCTGATGCTGTCCAATCCAGTAGCAGAGGTGAAGTCAAAGTTGGCCAGAAACTTCTTCACCTACTCAGGTGCAAAAGACAGAGTCCAGCAGCAGTTGGGTGTGATTGGGTAGGGTCAATACCGAGAGTGAGGTGTTGAGGACACAAGATTTGGAAGCAAACACAGTATTGAGGCATTCGGCCTTCTCATGAGCGGAGTCGGCTGTGTTGCCCTTTGAAGTGAGGGAAGGGTTGGAGGGGGAGCATATTCCAGAGACGGACTCACAAGTTTGAAAGTTCAATTTGTGATGTTGGATAGATGTTTCCTAGCTCTCCTAAGAGTGGACACACACTCATTGCAGGCTTTGTGGAATGATCTGAGATTGCCTTCGATCGGGTTCGCTTTCCAGGAAGAGACTTGCTGATATGCTTAGGTCTATTGAGGGAGAGAACAGTGTCCATATCAAAAGATGAGGAAACAAATTAAATATTGACTGCTCATCTCAATAAAAGGGCAATTCTTACCCCAAATATTAATCCTATTATGTGGTTATACATCTGGCAAAAGCTCCTGGAACATTATAAATGACAAAAAGAAATAGTTTGCACGAACAGAGGGAGAAGAAAAGCCTGAGCATGCATGCATATGTATTATGTACAGGTGTATGAATGCTTGTTCAAATGCTTCCTCACATTTGCCATTTTGCAAAGTATGTTTGCATTGTGGTCGACTATCTTGCACAATTATATATTTAAAATAAATGTGAATCAGCGGAACTGCAATAAGGCTTCCATGGCCAATATGACATTTCCTCCTTTTCAAATTTATTTCGTTTCTTCCTTACCTGCCGAGGCTTCATCTGGCCGATAAGTTTCTTAATAGATTCCCCGTCTGATCGACCTTCATAATCGATATAGATCATCTTCGCCCTGGGTGCACAAAACAGTCACCAAGCAAATAAATATTCGACACGATATTGTCTTTCCTAAGAATATAGAAAGCAACAACAACCAGTCCAATCGGTGCAACATGTTGGTCTATGTAGTCTAAAACGAGGTTAAAAATAAAAAATAAGAAAAGAAAAAGATACTTCACAGGAGGAAATGGATGAATAGGCCTAAATCATTCAAACATGTACCAAACAGTGTTACTCTTTAAATATTGTGCGAGGAAACGCAACCAGAAGCAATATTAACAAGGGTGTACGTACATCAAGGCTGCTGCGAATATGCTTAAGGGGTAATTTTCATTTATTCGGTATGCACAGTGGGAGGGAGGATAATTTCATTCAAAGAATGCAAGAGTAATACAGGCAGTCCCTGCTTTATGAACATGTGTTCTTGAAAGTGTGTTTGTAAGCTGGATGTTCGTAAACCGGGACAATAAATCCCTTTTAAACACATGTAATAAGTGATTAATTGGTTCCTGAACACAAAACCCCCCTTGTCTTTTTTTTTAAACATAAAAACGTTATTAAATGTACTTTTTCAATTAAAAATGAATAAATCAGAGTCGTATGAGGGAGAATGAGGGATAACCAACGTATGTAGTATAAGGGACGAGGGATAAAGTGTGCAGTATAAGGGACAACAAGGGATAACGAGCCAGAGGGGTTTATGGTGAAGCAGAGCGAGAACCGCTGCCTCTCGTGCTGGCAAGGAACACCATGGAGAGAATGGCGTGTGAAATGGCTGAAGAATGCTGGGGTGAAGCCCATGTGAACGAGTTGTGAATTACGTTGTAAAGGTGTGAATGGGTAATTAACTCTGAGGTCAGGAGCAGCTCAACGCACGTTCGTGTGAATGGATCGAACGTTCGAAAGACTGAAACGTGGTTATAAAGTATAATATTCATGTGAACGGATGTGCGGAAGCCGGGTGTTTGTAAACCGGGGACTGCCGATATACTCAACTTAGCTGAAAACTGAAAAGCCATGCAATGGATGGAATCGATAAAACGCTGATCACGGTATAATAATCACCTTGGCAAGTAAAAGATGAACGCAGCGACGCGCTGTTCGGTTGCAGGCAGAGTCAACCCCACCAAGTATTAATTTAACAGCCGAGGGGGATTTGAACTCAGGATCCTAGGATCCCAAGCCCATCACCCTAACCTACAGGAACAGCCAATTTTATTATGAAACAATGAGAATCACTACAATTTAACACAGGTGGAGGCCAATTAACTTGGTGTGTGATTTTTGAAGGTGATTGGTTATCCAACCAAGATATTCTCGTTTTGTATTTTCAATAAATTTTCTGAAATTTACAGAATTTGTTTTTCATTTGGAAGTTGTGGGCTACGACGTGTAAATAAAGGTGGAAAAAGTCTGATTTAATGTAATTTAATTCCAGGCTATAGGGCAACAAAAGGTGAAAGTTTTGAAAGGGGGTGTACACTTTCTATATGATGCACTGCAGCATGTGATAAACTTTCAATTTCCTCCATTGAACGGTTTTCAGTGTACGCTCTTAACACTAGAACTGCCACGATATAACTGCAAGCATTGATGAACAGGTACCAAGAGACATCCTGCTTTGATCCGACACCTAACCCATTACATCATCTTTATTCAATTGAATTCAGAAAGGGTTTAAAAAAAATTAAATTCAAATCAAATGGAAGACCAAATAAAACAGGTACCGCAATGGAGTCATCAGAAGGAACCCGAACAAGCAAAAAGCAAATATAAAGTCATCATCAGGAGGAATCTTGATAGGATTCGGGTTTCAACGGCCACTCCTATCCCCTCAAACCCATCCAGGTGCAGCCAAGTAAACCTCATTCAAAAAAAAAAATAATAATAATCTGACGTACATACATGATGCAAAAACATACGTACAGCTTATGCACATATATAATACATCATGGATATATACCTGGGATCATTCCAATGGCACTGGGCCATGGACTAACACCCAGGCCTAAGGCCTGGGACCTGCTGATCTCTGCTGCTTCAATGCAATGGCAGTGCATGATTTTATTGGGCTGGAGTCAGGGCAGCTGTCCAGCCAATTGGTGTAAAGCATTGGGCTGGAGTCAGGGCAGCTGAACACTAACTTATGTATAATACGTGATATTTTGTAAATCCAAAAAGGACAAAACTCTGAAAAATTGACGAAATGCCCTGAAACTTGAACTTATTCTGTAACGTATCACACTAAAGCCATGTACCAAGTTTCGGTTGAATACGTTAAAGTGTATGGGAAAAACGTCTGAAAAACAGGTGGGACGGACAGATGGACGGACAGACGGAGAACAAACCTATACCCACCTCCAGTGAAACTGGTAGGGGACTAATAATGTAGAAGAGGCCTAAAATGACATACTTAATTTCAATCGTTTCCAAATTTGAGATGCACTTGGTTGGTGTGTCTCCGAGATCACGATCCATTGCGTCTCCTTTGCATTGGTTCACATCCAATTTTTTTTCCTCTTCTGCCACCATCAGCTCTGGCGTGAAAAAATCCTCTGGCCTACAGAATGATGGGGGAGGGAGGTGGGTTTGTGAGGGGTTGGGTGGAAATGTGGGTGTTCTTCTTCCTCATATAAGCAATGCCATCCGACAAAACATTCTCAGATGGAACTTGGGATCGAATTTCCTTTTTTTTTTTTTTTAAATGGAACAACAAATGAATGCAACTGTCATTTACGTGAGGTTTATGAAAATAGAGCAATTTTCACTCACCTTATTATCTCACCATAATCATCCCACTTAATCTTTTCCTCAACAAAAGGAAACATTGGGTACGCCTTCTTGGCCTGTTTGAAAAAGCTGCCTTTACGAGTGCTCTCATTTTTCATCATCAGATCATGCTTGGTCTTCACAACAGATTGGTGTTCTCCGTCTACCTCCATATCACTTTCATCACTCGAATCCACATCGTCCCTGCCACATAGGAAACACAAATAATTTGTGCATTCATTAATGACACATTATTATTGGAGCAACATTTTCAATGCAGTCAAGGCACGAAAGTAAGAACAAGTTTTTGATCATGTTTGTCAAAAGGAGCAAAAGGTTTTGTGATTTTACTCTCGAGCTTGTTCCTGCTTCTTGGCCTCTTCCTTCTTCACCCTTTCTCTCCCCAGGTGCTCCTCGAGCTCCTTGCCTTCCAGCTTCACCCGCTTCTTTACCTAAAAGGCATTCATGCAAACACTTGTACGCGAGTCCAAGGGAGCAACACCAAGAATAGCAAACGGGCAAATTATAACCTGAAAATGGATCAATAAAGAAAAACAAGAGCTATCTCAATTATCCTTCTCAAAGTGATTATGAGTGAACATCTTTTCCAGATGAAAGGACAGTCAATTATGGCATGAAGGAAATTGTGATCGTACAAGTTAGTTGCCATTCATAGAACTGGTCACTCCACAATTACTCCATATCCTGATGGAACAGCGAAACTGTTAAAACTATTATATCGTCAAGTGATGGTGCAAACCAGAAAACAATCATTTTGAATTCAGCGATTATAATGAAACAAAGGCTAACATTTGTGAAGCGAGCATGGTGATTTTAACATTCACAAGTGCATGCTCGCAGACGGCACGGACCTATTTGTAATGGAGGGCTTTCTTGACATCTGAAGGATGATGATTCAGGGATCAACAAAAATTTTACATCTGGCCCCATTGTTCAAATCGGTTGGAAAGTGAGGCTTTGCCTTGTGACTTGAAGGATTGCAACAACATTAGGAAAAAAAACAACAACATCGATCCACATCCACATTACAGCAACGACGTTGATCAGAAAAGAAGAAGCCATCGATTATTTTGAAGACTTTAAAGGTGGAAAATGCAACAGGCTGGAAATGCTGAGTTGTTGGACTTTTCAAAATAAAGGACGCGGCATTTCAAAAGGAAGTTTACCATCCGTACTCCACAACATCAAGGCGGCATCTTAATTTGACTGCGTGCACATCGCCGAGCAAGATGGCTTCACCTCAAGCTGCACTCGGCGTAGTGTGGGGTTGTCGATGAGCTTGCGAGCCAGAGTTCCAGGTGACGTGCGACATGTGAAAATAACACAGTTGCGGCTGTGTATTGCCCATTGGATGAAAAGTTCCCTTGAGAAACCACACTCCAGGTCGGGCTGGCTGCAGAGCACCACCTTGGGGCTAGGCACTTTGGCAAGGTCAGCAAGGCTATGGCACAACGAGAGGTGTCGGAACTGGAATGGATTGTTCCGCTTATCCTCAAAACAGCGCATCAATTTGTCACTCATCCACTCGACCTAGGAGAAAAATGAATAGCCTCTCGCAATTCGATATACAAATTTCACTTGTAATGGCAACTCCAAAGAAAATGAATGCAATATTATGTTTGTATCTGCTAAGAGTTTGAAAAGCAGCAGAGATCAACGAAAGGAAATTTCCACGAAAACACAGGCAATCATTACAATTATATCTGAGTGAGCCAAGGGGGTGATGTACACGCACCAGTGACTTGGAAAACTCCACCACGTTGTAGCTCACATTGTTGAGCAAGGCAAGAGAATAGGCAGCAAGGCCTGCATCCTTTGTGCGCCATATTTGGTCAAGTAGTTGAGCTAACTCAAGTACTCGGCCAGCGGTGTCCACAGCGATCAGTACATTTCCATCGTTGCGCAGTGTCTCAAGAATGTTGGCTAGGGACCAGCAAGAGGAAAGAGACACGAGCTAATAATCGGTGCAATGTCACTTGGTAAATATTGAGTACAAAGGCACACACCAGAAAGCAAAGTGAGGTCAGCAAGAGAAACTTTCTACAATCATTACTTCGTGAAATTTGTGCATGCTTTATTATTCCAGCGTGTATGGCCAAAGGCTGACTCATTTCAAACACAGCAACACCACGTGTTGTTCAGTGACCATAGTGGAGTATAAATTGGAGGAAAACAGGACAGCACACTTAACATCCCCTCTGAAAGGCAGATATATTCTGATACAAGGCCTTGCCTATACAGAGAATGGGCTCCACAACAAGATACACTCGTGTCGCATAGCTGCCAGCATTCAGAGAAGAAAAAGAGGTAGGATGGAAAGGTTCCATGGTGCGAGGAAACAAAGCCACTGAAAGGGGGGAGGGTCTGGGAAGTGGGAAGTGGATAAGGAACGGCTGGCTTGGCAAGCGTTTAGTGATCGCCAATCAGTCATATAAACACCATGCACCCAGAGACGCCTGGAATGTCAAGCAATGTCCGAATTGGACAAATGAACATTTTACTTTGGTATTCGGAACTGCTGCTGATGTCAACTAAGGAGTTTAAATTTTGAAATTCGGCTGAGATGGAGATTCTCGAGGTTATGGCATGTGCGGAAATGAAACAAAGCCACGAACGCTGACATCTCTGGGCATTTATAAGCATTGCAATGTATCCAGCGATTCATTGGTATGACGATCAGGCATTCAATGATATGAGTGAGGAAAGTGGAAAAAAAAACTCTTATTAAGAAACTGTTGCGGCCTGTTCCAAATCAAGGTGTGGTTGAGGAGGGAAAAAAATGGCAAATTAAGACCACAGCGAGGGACAGCAAATTGACGGAGGATGTACCTGATAAAGGATATAATTAAATAAGGCTGTTAAATATCTTCAAAAGTTGAGTTTTAATAAACCCAAACACCCAATTTCCATTCATGCACTTCCTTGGAGCTCCCTGAGAATGCATGCAAAGTTTCAAGTCAATCGGTTTCATGGTTTTAGAGTTATGGAGGAGACACACACACAGATTGAATGATTAACTGACCGACACATGAATATATATATATATATATATATATATATATATATATATATATATATATATATATATATATATATATATATAATTATAGATGGGTCAGTATTCAGCTACTGCAACTCCAACCCACTGCTTTACACCCAGTGGCTGGACAGCTGGCTTGACTCCACCCCAATAAATTAATGTGCCGCCATTGCATGAAGCATCACAGATCGTTAGGCCTCCGGCCTTCGGCCTCAGCGTCAGTCCATGGGTGAGTGCAATTGGAATGATCTCAGGTATATAACCACGATGTATTATAAATGCACATAAACCGTACGCATGTTTTTCCTTCATTTATATACACCAGGTTATTTTTAATATGAAATGGGAAAAGCCGAGAAACAAACGAAACACAGCAGGTTGGAGAGGTTCTTTTTCTTCATTTTGGTTCTGGTATCGGCTCGAGCGTGCATTAAAGCAAACTAATTTTTATCTCCAGTTTGTTATCCTAGTTGTCTTTATTGGTTTCTAATCTACAAAAGATATCAGCAAATGAAAATTGCTATTCCTTTTATTTTGCTGAATAGACTTAAACACGGTGTGTTTTAGGGTTTCTTCTTCTTCATTTTAGTTCTGGTATCGGTTAGAGCGTGTGTTAAACGCAAACAATTTATCTTCCGAACATTCATTGGGACTGTTAGGAGGCGTACAGTATTACAAAGTGATTCTCGCTCTTGTTTAATATTGTTGTGGTTCTGAAAACCACATCCCTCCAACACCAATGGCAGCCAACATACGGTGGTCCCCAGTCAGTTATTTCATTAATATACGTTCAGATAGTCCCTTCCTTCTTGTCTAATGGGTCAAACGGGACAGTGCGTTGTATAAATCTCATAGTTGGTCTGATTACATCTCTGAACTCATCCCTATTCTTTTTTTTTCTCTATTCCTGAGGTAAATCCAAGAAAGGGGTCCTCTTGAGGCCGGCAGGCACTCTGCTCGGACACCAATCGGTAAAAACCACAGCTGCGCCGTTCGCGTGAGAATGCGTCCTCACAGAAGACCAGTCTTACAGTATGCACGTGGCGCACTCTTTTCAACCCATTTCTGAGTACAATAATTATATCTGTCCTCTTTTTAATCCAAATGTCCATTGAATAATTCTATCTATCCTCTTCTTCAACCCAAACTTACATCTAATAATTATATCCAAATTAATTCCCTCAGTTCCTGACACAAATCGGGGCTGGCGCCACGCACACCACCGCTTTTGATGAATGACCACATGCTCGATGGCGGCGGACCCACGCGCAGCCCCGGGATAATTTATTATCGCACACGGAGCGGAGCGCGAGTGGCACACATCTTGTTCGGGTCTGTGCATGTGTTACCATAGCATCTTCCTGTCGGTCTACGCTGATCACCACGGCCACGGGTATCTACCACGGAAGGCGAACGTCCTCTCGCCTCTATGCCCGCGAGGCTGCAGCCAGGCAGAGGCACACTATATGGCTCGGGCCGCATGGCTTACAGACAGGCAGCGCATTGACCGGCGCTGACTGCCGTGGACGGCCTGGGAGTTCGGTGCAGGGCGATTCGTGTCATGGTGCTTGGAGGGAGACGATTCCGCAGCTTGGAACTATCTGGCCAGGAGTACAGTGAGGGCGCTTCCGGTCATGGCGGCCGGCCCGTGTGCTGGCCGGAGCACAACCAGAGCGCCCAATTCGGGTGACGACACATCGCTTCGGGTCGTCACCCCTGGCCGCACCACGGGGCCTATAAAAGGATGGGGCGCGGAGCTGTCCGTCGTTGTCGTCTTTTCCTGCTCAGCGTTCCTCATCTGCTGGCCCCGACTTCTCCACCGCCTTGCCGCTGAGTCCACCCAACCACCTGATCCTGTCTGCCAATCCACCCACTGCTCCGGACTCCGCCTTCTCCACCCACTGCTCCGGACTCCGCCTTCTCCACCCACTGCTCCGGACTCCGCCTTCTCCACCCACTGCTCCGGACTCCGCCTTCTCCACCCACTGCTCCGGACTCCGCCTTCTCCACCCACTGCTCCGGACTCCGCCTTCTCCACCCACTGCTCCGGACTCCGCCTTCTCCACCCACTGCTCCGGACTCCGCCTTCTCCACCCACTGCTCCGGACTCCGCCTTCTCCACCCACTGCTCCGGACTCCGCCTTCTCCACCCACTGCTCCGGACTCCGCCTTCTCCACCCACTGCTCCGGACTCCGCCTTCTCCACCCACTGCTCCGGACTCCGCCTTCTCCACCCACTGCTCCGGACTCCGCCTTCTCCACCCACTGCTCCGGACTCCGCCTTCTCCACCCACTGCTCCGGACTCCGCCTTCTCCACCCACTGCTCCGGACTCCGCCTTCTCCACCCACTGCTCCGGACTCCGCCTTCTCCACCCACTGCTCCGGACTCCGCCTTCTCCACCCACTGCTCCGGACTCCGCCTTCTCCACACACTGCTCCGGACTCCGCCTTCTCCACCCACTGCTCCGGACTCCGACTTCTCCACCCACTGCTCCGGTCGCCGCCTTCTCCACCCACTGCTCCGGTCGCCGCCTTCTCCACCCACTGCTCCGGTCGCCGCCTTCTCCACCCACTGCTCCGGTCGCCGGCTTCTCCACCCACTGCTCCGGTCGCCGGCTTCTCCACCCACTGCTCAGGACTCCACCTTCAACAACTGCTCAGGACTCCACCTTTTCCACCCGCTGGCTTCTGACTCCGCCCAAAGTCCTTCCTTCACGCCTGCAGGGCACGCCCCATTTCTCTGGATCGACGCTTAGCTGCTCGAAGCGCCATGTAGCGGGAGACGATGCGCCAGCTGTCAGGGAGGTATCGCCCAGAGGAGCATCCCCCCAAAATGTATTGGTGTCGTGGTCGGGCAAATTGTGCAAGCTATTGAGAGACTGTTGGCCTCATCTCCTCTCCTTTTTCTCTTCATCAACTCCTCTTCATCGGGATGTGTGTGTGTGTGTGTGTGTGTGTGTGTGTGTGTGTGTGTGTGTGTGTGTGTGTGTGTGTGTGTGTGTGTGTGTGTGTGTGTGTGTGTGTGTGTGTGTGTGTGTGTGTGTGTGTGTGTGTGTGTCATGGCGCCTGTCTTCACTTAAGTTAAGATTCTACAAGAATTATATTGGGATAACTCTGCTGACTGCTCTGTATCTGCTTTTGTAAGCTGCATGTATTATTGTCGCACCACACTTTTCTTCCTATCTCTGCTCACACACAACAATAAAAGCTATTAATTGTGTCACATATCTTTCCTCGCCTGCCTGTTAATAAATCCTTTTGTAGAAAGCTCGTTTTTGTCTTTCCTTTCATTGATCCAGCATGGTCCGTATCCTAATCTAGCCGGGACTTTATTCCCAACGATCCATTCCTTTTAGCTGGTACATCCTTGGCAGTGTCGCTCGGCTGCATCTGATCTGTTAAGGTGATCCGGTTCGGAGAAGGCGTACCGAGGATGTGTCCCCCGGTAATTAGATCACGTGGTTATTTTTTGAGGTAACCGGATAAAGTAGATGGAGGACCCGAGGTCACGTGGTTGAGTTATTGGCGTTCACGGTCGGTTAGCGACCTGCCGCGTCATGGAATTATCCGTGTGCGATGGCCTGCAATTCTGGGGAGTCTGGTGGGAACCCGAGATAGCTTCCCCCCCTGGTGGTCTTCTCACCTGACCCCCGGCCCACAACAATATGTTAAATTAATTATTCGTGCCTGCTGTTTGTGTCCTTTATGATGTCCCTAAAAATAACAAGTTTCCTGTTTGGAAAAATTTTCAATTTTGTTACACTGTCAGACTGGCAGACAGACTAAAAGTTACCTCACTCCTCTCTGCGTATATGCAGTCAGGATGACATTCCTTACAATATGCCAAATTTAGAGCCAAAGTACTGCTAGACTGCAGGTTCGTATTCTGATTAGTGTTCAAAATATAAAATTAAATTGAAATAAAGTAGTTCCTCGATCATAAACTGATATCTGAAGACAGACAGACAAAGTGAATCAATTGCTTAACCCCACTTTTTGCTTCGTGTGATAAAAAATAAACTGTTGCAGGAGCAAAAACAACTCACTGAGTAGTTGTTCGTCCCGTTGCTTTCTTCGAGCCTGCATATATAGTGCATTTAAAGAATCGGTGATGAGCAGAGAAGGCCGCGTAACTGACTCCAACACACAACCATTCAAGTGGCTGCGAAAGCACAAAACCAACAGGCATGAATGAGCAATATCATGAGCCTTAAAATTCACATTTGTTTGTTCAAGATGTATTCAAAGCAAAACAGATAAACAGCCATCATACTCACATTTCTCGCTTATGATTATAATCCACCGCATATATTATCTCCTCCTCACCATCCTTAACAATCTTCCAGACAGTACCACCAATCATGTGCCCAGCAGGCAGAGGAGTCAAAGATAAGCCGTGACCTTTCCCTGCGAAAGAATGACACGTGAATTTTGGGGCCCAAGTAAGGTGGGGTCAGCATTATAGGCATTGAACACAAAAAGGCATGACCTTGCACACGTCAAAGAAAAATTGGCCATGATAGTCTTTATTACAGAGTTAACACAACTGTATATTTTAAGGAAAAAGTGGTATTGTACCTTTTAAGGAAACTATTTGGTTGTACTTCAGCTGCTGGATTTTGTCGAAAGCAGCATCAACATCATCCAACGTGAAGAGAGAGAACTCTTCCGTATTATGCCGTGACTGCAAGACAGGCCCAAAAGCAGGTGTACTTGTCAAAAGACAAAAAAAAAATTAAAAAGCAAAGATCATTCCTTGGAAAGGATTTAATCATCAACAGCCATACTTGATTTTTAAAAGGTTGATATGCAAGATGTTGGATAACAGTATATATGGAGTGGATTTTGAAAGGTTTTGTGCTATTAACAGCTTGCTCATTCCCTTCCCTCCCCACCCCCTCCATTCTCAATTGAGTACAGCATCAAATCAAACAGTCAAGTTTCACAAATATACAAAACTAGCAGGAGTACCTGGTGTTGCCCGGTCGGTGCTGTTCTAATCCTGTTGGCATTTTGAAGAAATCGATTTGTTTGTTTTTTTTTCGATTTTTTTGTGGGTGTCAAAAACACTTCCTTGCACCCACTGAGGAATGGGGTCAGAGATTATTTAATATTACCTTTCACATAAGCTACAAAGGCTTAGGTACAAAAGAGAGATAAAAAATATGCCCCACCCCCCCAAAAAACGAAAAAAAAAATTTTTTGTTTGTTTTTTTCTTGCCTAAAAAAATCCTCAGCACTCACTGATGAACCTCTGAAAGTTTGATGAAGGTTCATTCAGCCATTCCCTGAGAAAAATGGCGGTGCGCATGCACGCAGATACACACACACACACACACACACACACACACACACACACACACACACACACACACACACACACACACACACACACACACACACACACACACACACACACACACACACACACACACACACACACACACACACACACAAAGTTAATTATTTGCAAGCAGGAGGGATTAAATAAAATAGCCATTCAGAAAGTGATTTCTTTTTAAAGTGTTTTTCCTTTGCAGTTATAATATGTGCAGGAAAGTTCACAAAATGGCAATTCCTCCCCAGCGCAGATCTGAAATGATATAAAAGTTCCATGAGAAGGAATTTCAACAAAGGAGGAGGAGGCCCATCTGGACTATTAAGTCTGTGCATTGGTTGCAAACTTATGGTCGTTTGTCCGTTCTCATCCTTTATAAACAAGCTCAAATGAGCTAAGACCCTCGTCCTCTTAATGATGACGTCATAAAAACGAATATGACGTCATTGTGATGTATCAGGTTTGCGATAAATTATCTGTGCAATTGCCCGGCTTGATTCCCGCAAACAAAATTCAAACAGCTTGCCTAGTTTTGGAGATAATGGTATAGGCGATTTCCATTAGCGGCGATATTATGACGTCAACTCTTTTTCTAGCAAGAATTTCCAAAATCGGAGATGGTTACTGCCTGCGCGTGGGCTTCCTGCATATACATGGCAAGTTTCACGAAGATCCGATGAAAACTCTGGGTTGTGAAACAAAAAATGTCAAAAAATAGGAATGACGTCATAAAAATTGATATGACGTCATAGTGATGTATCATATGTGCGGTAATTCATCTCTGCTAATGCCCTGTTCGATTCCCGCAAACAGAATTCAAAAAGCTTGCCTAGTTTCGGAGATAATTTTTTGGGCGATTTCCATTAGCGGAGATATTTTGACGTCATAACTATTTTTCTGGGAGGAATTTTCAAAATTAGAGATGGTTACTGTCTGTGCAGGGTATTTTTACATATATATGCCAAGTTTCAGGAAGCTTTGATGAAAACTGTAGGCTGTGAAACAAAAAAAGTCCACAAGAAGAAGATGAAGAACAACAACGTGAGTAAGACTTAGAGATCCTCCACAAGGATCTAAAAATTATCGTGTTCAAGTATCGAATTCAATTTAAATTAAAATAAAGATTGTAAAGGTCAAATGAAGAAATTCGTTCCTGAAGTTTACCGCCATTGATGCAATCTTATACACGGTCATATATAACATGTCCAAATACCGCAAAACTGGAGATTTTTGGAAGTGGTAAGAAGGTGATTTGTGTTGTAGTATTCAAGTATATAATTAAATTAAAATAAAAGAAAGATTGTGAAGGTCAAATAAAAACATTAATTCTTGAAGTGTACCGCCATTAAGAGTGTCTATAACACCACATTATTTTACACATTACATTAGTTTGTCATGCCTGTTGTTTGTGTCCTTTTTGACATCCTTAAAAACAGTAACTTTCCATTTCGGAATGATTTTCAATTTTGTTTGATTGCCAGGCAGGCAAACAGTTAAAAAAATTTTTTACTCCTCTCTGAAGATGTGTGATCGGGACAAATTCCAAACCAAAGTACTGGAAAACGGCAAACTTGTCTTCCTATTCATGTTCTGATTAGTGTTCAAAATATAAAACATTCAATTTAAATAAGTTGTTCCTCGATCATAAACTGACGTTTGTGAATGGACGGATGGACAGAAGTAAAGCAATTGCTTCACATGGACAGAATATATATATATATATATATATATATATATATATATATATATATATATATATATATATATATATATATATATATATATATATATATATATATATATATATATATATATATATATATATATATATATATATATATTTATATATATTTATATATATTTATATATATATATATATATATATATATATATATATATTTATATATAGCCTGGTGTTGGCGCAGTGGTTAGGGCAGCGGCTTGGGATCCAAGAGGTCCTGAGTTCAAGCCCCGTTGAGCCACTGAATTAATACACCAGGGGGTTGACTCAGCCTGTCATCCTTCCGAGGTCGGCGAAATGAGTACCAGTATACTGGGCCGGTGTATACCCCGGTTAAAAGAGGTGTACCATATCCCTGTGTCGTAAGACGCGACCAGGGTTGCGTCAGGAAGGGCATCCGGCGTAAAACATGTGCCAAATCACTATGCGGATCATAATGGATGATCCGCTGTGGCGACCCCTAACGGGAGCAGCCGAAAGAAGAAGAAGAATATATATATATATATATATATATATATATATATATATATATATATATATATATATATATATATATATATATATATATATATATACACACATTAGTACATGGAAGGAGCATCCAATCAACGGGTTTTTTTCACAACTACGCAAAGATTGGCATTCCCATCAGTGAAGTGACGAGTCTTATGTGCCAATTAGTTTCTACAATAAACGAGAGAATTATCACCTACTTTCAGTCATCGGTAAGTTGAATGCAAAGCCTCTTCTTTAAAAACCTTTAACTCTCACTTCATGCAGGATTTTGTACTTGGCAAATTGTATCAACCCTCTCAAAAACATCTCTCGAGACTCACTATTCAATAAAACAGAGGGCACTTGGTGAGCATTTCCTACCAGGAAACCGCTTTGGCCTCCAAACTTCCATGCACGTCTTTTAACTTCGTGCCTCGCCTTATCTTCTGGTCTTTGCCTTTTTTCCAGCTTTATCGCTTGACAATAACAAGCATTGCAGACAAGTTACCTTCTGAGCTGAACAAAACAAGCTGAAAATGACGTGGATGCTCATTCTGACATTTATTCTGCTTTTCTCCCAATTGTTAAACCAACCTATTATGTCAACACAAAAAGAAGATGCAGGACAAAGACTCAGATAGTTGTCTGGCATGGAATATTTTTTTTAAAGTGAACTAGAAGCACATACATCGGATTACATAATTAACCTCCGCCATCGAAGATCGGAGGTTACTGTTCTCACCCCTTTCTGTTTGTTTGTTTGTTTGTTTGTTTGTGAACAGTATTACGGAAAAACTCCTCGACGGATTTCAACGGAACTTGGTAGGGGGATTAGGTATGGTCCAAGGATCATGCCATTAGATTTTGGACTTGGTCAAAAATCCAATATGGCCGCTATGGCGGCCATTTAAAAAAAATATTAGAATTTTTTTTTGCATTTCTACATGTTATAAGTGATTTCCAACAAAAAAAAACATGCCAAAATTATAATTGCGGCTGATTTTGGAACTTCAGGTAGATATACCCACTTAAAATCAATTTCTGTCTAAAGGAATCTAGTGATGATGAATGAATTGAGGATGTAAAAGTTAAAAGTAAAAGGGAAACTTGCAAACTATAACTCGGTGAGCACTGTTGACGTCAAATTGAATGAATAGGATATCAGGTTCACTTGAGTGACCTAGCAGTATTGGCGGCAGAGGTTTTGCACTCCGAGTGCTCCCCCTCGAGTAAACCTCTGCCATCGAAGATGGACAGAGGTTACTGTTTTCACCCGTCTGTTTGTTTGTTTGTGAACAGTATTACGGAAAAACTCCTGGACGGATTTTGAAGAAACTTGGTGGGGGGATTAGGGATGGTCCAAGGATCATGCCATTATATTTTGGACTTGGTCCAAAGTCCAATATG
>NC_140969.1:6270377-6310377 GCF_056783735.1 Eptatretus burgeri
TTAATTCTGAATAAATATTATGCATTGTAAACGTTTGATAATTGTCCTCTTGTACTTGACCACATATCGTGATTGTGCACTGAATTAATCATTTCCGAGATGTTTTGTGTAATTTTGAGAGGGAAGACTATTCTGGAGAGGTTATTTTGTTGGAGTCACTACACGTTTTTGTGTTGTTTTTTTATAGGGTGGAGGAGAAATGCGAATTGTCACCGGGCGGCACAAGGGGGTGAGGACCGAGGGGGTGATGGCCGAGGGGTGAGGGGCGAGGGGTGATGGCCGAGGGGTGAGGGCCGAGGGGTGAGGGGCGAGGGGTGATGGCCGAGGGGTGAGGGCCGGGGGGTGAGGGCCGAGGGGGTGATGGCCGAGGGGTGAGGGCCGAGGGGGTGATGGCCGAGGGGTGAGGGCCGAGGGGTGATGGCCGAGGGGTGAGGGCCGAGGGGTGATGGCTGAGGGGTGAGGGCCGAGGGTGAGGGCCGAGGGGTTGTCAAAACAGGAGTCACGTATTTAGTGTACGGCACATTTAATATGAGATGGTTGGTTGTAGTGTTACGAATCTGGAATCCTTTTGCACACAAACAGCCAGAGTCCCCGTAGTTCAGTTATTTCGATAAGTATGTGTTTATAGTTAGAATCCATTCCCTATGTCTAATGGGAATTTCGTGTGTGCACTGCGAGTTATTTTTTAGTTTGGTTTTTACAACAACAAACAACGACCCGCACTCAACCCGGTCGCCATTGCCCACATGTTTTTGGCTGAGGGCATGGGCGGAGCCTCCGTCGCTTCGGATCGAGGCTCCGCCCCAAGAAGGAGCATAGAGCGTTTCCTCCAGCCAATGAGCGAAGGGTGAGCATCGCACGCGTGCCCCAGCCAATCAGGGGGGGGGCTGACCACCTCAGGGGCGGCCCCGCCCAGCCAGAGGGAGTGTTCGGCCTGACCAATGAAGGGCGGGCAAGAGTCGCCCGACAACCCCTCGTCCAATCCGGAGGAGAGTCCCTCAGAGCGGTGCCCTCAACCCGCAGGGGAGTGGAGGATAAGACGAAGTGGCGAGCCGTGGAGAAAAAGTAAGGTTCGCCCCTTTGTAAAGGAGAAAGAGAGGAAGCTGCTGGCGTTCTCATCTGGTCCGTGCCCATGCTGGCTGGCGTCCGTGGCGCCGTTCTTGGTTCCCGGAGCTTGGTGCGGCGTTGTTGGCGGTGGGTTCGAGTCGCGCCACCGGACAAGCTCGAGCAGACCGCACGAGGCGGGCAGCTGCAAATACAGGCCGCGACCACCATTTATGTGGGTGTGTGTGTGGCGCCAGTCTGTATAAGTAGAAATTGTTGTGTTTTTTTATTGTACATGGTTTGCATTTCTTTTATTCGTGATAACTCTGCTCTTTTTATGCTCCCCTCCCCGATTATTGTTATAAATAAACCCGTGTTAAATGTTCCAGTTCGTTGTTCGTGTTTTCTTTCATTGGCCCAGCAAGGTGCGTAGTGAGAAATAGTGAGGCCGTTCGGGCTGGTAAGTTGTCATTTGGACCGACGGATCTTGGTAATCCCCACTCAGTTTACACCCGGATCGGGCTCGGTAAACGGTCCGTTCCGCCCGAGGTCCGTCGAGGGTGTGGTTTTCACCGGTAGTTGGACGATGTGGGTATTTAGGTATATTGAAATTAGGCAATTAACCCTGCCCCACGCCATCAAAATATTGGCGACCACGGTCCGCTAAGGGACCCGTGAACTCTCGGACTTATCCGAGAGTCACGACCTAAATTCTGGGTGTTCGGTGGAAGATGACTCCACTGCTCCACCGACCCCCGGCCCACAACAACAGCACATCTTGATCAGGAGTTTGTTCCGTTAGCAAGCAGCTTCCTTGATTCGAAGCGCTCAAGCAAGCACTCCGACGGAACGGAGTGCTCGACACCGCTTAAGAACATGGTGGTCTCCAATGAAACAATGTTACCGTGATGTCAAACAAATGCTGTCCGTGCCGGCGTGTTTCAGGTTTACTCCATCCGAGATGGATGGATGGACGGCCAGGGCACCTCAGTAACCTCGGCTGAGATGTATCAGTAGTTCATGATAATGTATGCATACATGGGTGCACCGGGCTGTGGTGAAGTAGGGTCCCCATGATCCGATGCTGTGTTGTCCCCGTCTCCGAATTAAACCCGTTGTTCCCACTTCAAAGTCTTCGTCCCTGTCTATCGAGTACGTTACAGTGTCGACGAGGATGTCTTCGTGCATCGGCATATTGCGTGAACACGCAAGTGGGGGATGATTGGGAAGACTATACCGATCGTCTGGAGCAGTACTTCGTGGCAAACAAAATGGATGCTGAAAGGCGGTGAGCTGTATTGCTGATCGTATGCGGCGCCCCGACGTACAGCCTCATCAAAGATCTTGCCCCAGCCAAACCTTCTGACAAGTCATATGAAGAGCTCGTCAATCTCGTGAAAAGACATTATCACCCTAAACCGGGTAAGATCGTCTCGAGAGATAGATTTTATACCCACCATCGTCAAGATGGTCAGTCAGCATCCGAGCTCGTGGCTGATTTACGCCGATACGCCAAACATTGTGAGTTTACAGATAAACTCGAAGAGATGTTTCGTGATTTCTTCATCATCGACATCAATGACGACTCAATTCTGCGGAAACTCCTTTCTGAATCTGACCCCAATTTTGCTAAAGTCATGGAAACAGCCACTTCTTGTATGCAAACTGCTGAGAGCTTGCGTGTGATCTCCAAGTCAAAAGTTCTCCAGCAGGACCCATCGGTTAACAAGGTATCTTTTGGCTACAAGCAAAAGAGTTTTAGCAAGCCACCAAATTCATCTCCACCTGACATTTCTGAATCTACCTGGAAGGTTGGGGTAACTTGGTGGCGTTGTGGTGGTAATCATCAAGCTTTCCAATGTCGGTACAGGAATTATACCTGTCTTCATCTTGCGTATGGGTAGCTATCATTTCTTGGAAGCGTGACTGTGTTGCTGATGCAATGCCCCTTTACCAGTACACACTGGTACTCATTTCGCCGACTACGGAAGGATGACAGGCTGAGTCAACCCCCTGGTTTAGTAATTCAGCGACCAACGGGGCTTGAACTCAGGACCTTCGGATCCCAAGCCGCCACCCGAACCACGAAGCCAACACCAGGCGATATATTATACCTGTGACAACTGTGGTAAGTGGGGACACTTGAAGTGTCGTTGTTCTCGATCCAAGTCGAAGAACTTGTCTCCTGCTCATCATATTGGGGTGAACCCTAATGCAGCGGATAATAGGTCACAGAGCACAACCTGCAGCCGAGAGTCAAGTGAGGAACTTTGTGCGGTTTTCTCTGTTGGAACAAAGAGCTCTGATGCTCCAATTATAGTTGATGTAACAATCGATAAGATCCCGGTGAGGATGGACGTTGATCCTGGCGCTTCCAGATCAATTATGAGTGAGAGCAAGTTCACCCCCATCTACCCTCCGAGAAAGGCTCCTGCACTCCGGCCTGTATCTACTGACTTGGGAACGTACACCAAGGAGGAGGTTCCTGTTGTTGGCTCAGCTAATGTAACTGTGGGATATGGAAACAGCACTCATGTGCGACCGTTACTGATAGTGCGTGGAGAAGGACCAACCCTCTCGGCTGAGATTGGTCACGAATAATCAGACTTAATTGGAGTGATGTAACTAGAGTCTCCAACTCTCTGATGCTGCATACGATACCGTGCTCAACAAGTACTCTGGCCTGTTCATCGATGGTGTTGGCACCTTTGCCGGGCCCAAAGTGAGGATTCATGTTTCTGCAGATGCTCAGTCATTGTTCCATAAGGCTAGACCTGTACCCTACATGATGCGATCATTGATAGAATGTAAGCTTGATGCTTGCAGAGTGAGGGCATCATCTCACCAGTCGAGTACTCTGACCAGGCAGCACCTATCGTTCCAATACTCAAAGCAGATGGAACAGTGCACATTTGTGGGGACTACAAAATGACCATCAACCGCGATTCAAATCTGGATGGCTACCCTTTGCCCAAAGCAGAAAATCTGTTCACCACTCTCATGGGTGGCCAAACATTCATGAATCTTGACTTGACCAATGACTATGCTCAAATTGAACTGGATGATGATTCCAACCCCAATACTGTACATGCATCAACACTCATTGAGGACTCTACATGTACAACATATGCTCTGCTGCACCAATCTTCCAACGCAAGATGGAGACATTATTGAAAACTGTCCCAAAGACAGTCGTATTCCGGGACGACATACTAGTGACTGGCAAGTCACAACATGAACACCTTGAGAACCCAAACAAACTCCTCAATTGGCTGTCACAAGCTGGGTTACACCTAAGGCATGAGAAGTGTACCTTTATGGCACGTTAAGTTGAATACCTGGGTCATTAAATGTCTTGTCAAGGCATTTTGTACTCTCCGAGCAAAGTTGAAGCCATTGCGAATGCAGCAATGCCACGAAACATTTCAGAACTTCGTGCATTCCTGGGTATGTTGACTGACTTTGGTAATTTCCTGCCTCAACTAAGCACAACCATCGAGCCTTGGAATCATCTTCTCCTCAGGAAAGGCGTTGTCTGGAAATGGGAAGTTGCCCAAACAAGAGTGTTCAAGGCCGCTAAAACCATGCTGTCCTCCTCGCCGTTACGTGTCAATCACGACCCATCCAAGGAACTTGTTCTCAGTTGTGATGGCTCTTCATAAGGCATTGAGTTTGCGTTGTTGTAAACAAGTGGAACCGGTAATCTCCAGCCTGTTGCGTATGCATCACGAACCCTATCTGACACTGAATGTCGCTCTGCTCAAGTAGAACGAGAGTCGTTAGCGTGTGTCTGGAGCATCTTAAGATGCACCAATATGTCTTTGGAAGACATGTTACCATTGAGACTGATCATAAACCCTTGTTAGGTCTCTTGGGAGAAACCAGAGCCATTCTACCCACACCATCAGGTCGTGTAAAACGTTGGACATTGACCCTTGCCAGTTCAGACTATTCATTGGTTTACCACCCGGGTAAGGAAATGTACTGTACTGTTGCGCTCAGTCACTTGCCACTTCCCGTAACCATCTCAGAACCTCCACAATCTGGCGATATCATTCATCTCATGGCTAACGTCATTCACGATGAGGCGCCCGTAACCGCTAAACAGATTGCTTGTGCAACCAATAGCAATCCAGATTTGTCACAAATTAAACGCTGTGTTTTGTCAAGTAATTGGGCATCACGACCAGAAGAGGCAAAACCGTACCTCTTCCGGAAGGATGGGCTCACTATTGATGCAGACTGCCTGCTTTGGGGTAGCCGAGTGATAATTCCGCCTCAACTCCACGGGAAAATTATCAGTGAAGTCCACAATGCTCATCCAGGCACGGTCACCATGAAAGCTATTGCCCGAGCCCATGTTTGGTGGCCTGGTTTGGACAGTGACATCGAGTCCAGTGCATGCCATTGTTACATTTGTCAAGCCCATGCCAAGACACCGCAACAGTCTCCATTGGCCATGTGGTCGTGGCCATCAAAACCATGGTCCAGACTTCACGTCGACCATGCTGGTCCATTTCAAGGGAAGCTTTTCCTTTTCATAGTTGATGCCCACTCCAAGTGGAATGAAGCTCTCATGGTGCCATCCTCATCCTCTGCTGTAACAATTGAAACTCTCCGTACCATGCTCGCACAACATGGTATTCCAAACTCCATTGTATCAGATAATGAATCGGCATTTACGAGTTCAGAGTTTCAGAACTTTTGTAAAATGAATGGCATTAAGCACTTCACATCTGACCCCTACAAACCTGCCAGTAATGGTCAAGCCGAACGTGCTGTTCAGATCATCACAAATGGTCTAAACCGCATCAAGGAAGGCTCCATTCAACCTCGTCTAGCTCGTGTGTTGCTCAACTACCGCACCAGACCACATCAAACCACCGGTCGCTCACCTGCCAAGCTTCTGATGGGTCGTGAATTGACAACACGGTTATCATTAGTGCACCGGACGTAACGGTTGAGGTCGAGAAAAACAAGTATCAACAGAAACGTAATCACCACCAAACGTCTGTATACCGCGACTTCCACATCAAGGATCCTGTGTACGTGTTGGACTCCGGATGTGGAACCAAGTGGTTATCTGACATCATTGTTGATAACATTGGTGAAATGATGTTTCTTGTGAAGTTGTGTGATGGTAGATACATGCGTAAACATGTTGACCAACTCAGGTTACATCATGGGGAGACAAACATTGAACCACTCAAGTTCCTTTGTCACCCACTCCTGAATCAACACCACCTGCGTTTGAACCTGGGGTGTTTCCTCATGAAAGGTTTTCACCCATCAATGTACCTGAACTCCTTCCCAACCCTGTACCCCTTATTTAGAAGCCCATAGCAGATGTATCAGTAGTTTATGATAATGCATGCATACATGGGTGCACCGGGACGTGGTTAAGCAGAGTCACGTGACCCGCCCATGCATGAACTGATGCTGTGTTGTACCTGTGTCCGAACAAAACCTGTTGTTCACACTTCAGAGCCTTTGTCGCTGTCTATCGAGTACATTACATCAGTCATCAGTGAAACCAGGAGGGAATTAATAAAGGGGACTGGGGAGTCAGAAGGAGGAGACCCCGTCAAGCTTATCATTCTATGGACCCTACCATTGTGCACGGGGGTTGGGGTCATTAATATATTAAAAGTGCGACTGATGCAATGCCCCCCCCCCCATCGGGCATCGGTTCGGGCATCCACGAGGCGAGGTTCAAAGTTGGACGAGGTTCATCCACGAGGCGGCGCCATGCTTTCGCTCGAATGTTCTTTATCAGTTCTTCTTCGTCCACCAATCGTGGAGGTCAATGAACTCATCATTTCTGCCAGGGATAGTCCACCGGGAAGAGGGTGTAAATTCGTCCGAGGTCCCTCATGCAGTGTGGTACAACACGGATCTGTCTGTTCCTCTATGAAAGGGATCAGCAATCCGGCACACAGTGGGCAGACGTTGTGCCCCAGAGTTATCCGAGTGATGCCAACTTTAACGTGTCCGAATCCTCGTCGTTAGATTATATTAAATGGACAGGAGTGATGTGGGAGTGTGCACTATGTATATGTATCTATGAAGGGTCGGGGCATGGGGGCAGCAGCCAGAAGGGGATGGTTGAAGGAAGAGAGAGGTTGAAGGTATTTTATACTCATGTAATGCCAGGAGGTTGAATGGAAAGATGGAAGAGGTGGAAGCCAGGATGGATGTTGAGACATTATGATTATTATTATTCCCAATCCTGCACAGTTTCCCAAAGCTCTGACAGACGGCTTGTTTGCAGCCATTACCCCATCACATCCATATTTTCCTCTTCTTCCTTCAACAACAACAACCAGCATGGTTGACTTCTCCAGATCTTCCTTTTCTGCACACAAGACGTGGTGTCCAAAGTATGACAGTTTCTGTTTTAGCATCAGCGCTTCTAATGTTCATGGCGGTCTAATCTCTTCAATCACTGATTCGTTTGTCTTTCTTGCATTTAATGGAACCTTTAACATTGTAGTCTCCAACAACACATTTCAAAACTATCAACCTTCGTCTTCTTCTTTCTGTTCCACCGTCCATGACTCACATCCACACACTGCAACCGGAAATACCAGATCATTCACCAACCCCCTCTTGGTGTGTATGATCACATCTTTATCTTTCCTGATCTTTCTCAATCCTGATATGACTGTTCACCACCAATGTTAACCGTCAATTAATTTCTCCTCCACATTTTCCTACAGGGTTTGTAGGTGTGATGGGAAGGAGAAAACGAGAGGAGGTGTGGGAATCTGGATGAACGAGAGAATTGTATCGAGAGAAAGGCAGGACATGAAGGAGGGAATTGATGGCGAGGATTCTGTGCGGATAGACATTCGAGATCCTTAACAATATATATATATATATATATATATATATATATATATATATATATATATATATATATATATATATATATATATGTATATCTTCTTCTTCTTTCGGCTGCTCCCGATAGGGGTCGCCACAGTGGATCATCCGTATGATCCGCATAGTGATTTGGCACATGTTTTACGCCGGATGCCCTTCCTGACGCAACCCTGGTCGCCTCTAACAACACAGGGATATGGTACACCTATTTTAACCGGGGTATACACCGGCCCAGTACACTGGTACTCATTTTGCCGACCTCGAAAGGATGACAGGCTGAGTCAACCCCCTGGTGTATTAATTCAGTGGACCAACGGGGCTTGAACTTAGGACCTTTTGGATCCCAAGCCGCTGCCCTAACCACTGCGCCAACACCAGGCTATGTGTATATATATATATATATATATATATATATATATATATATATATATATATATATATATATATATATATATATATATATACATATATATACATACACACACACACACACACACACACACACACACACACACACATACATGTGTGTATATTTATATGTACATGTGTGTGTATGTTTGTGTATATAATATATATATATATATATATATATATATATATATATATATAATTTATATATAATGTATATATATTTCATGTATATATAAAATGTATATATAAAATGTATATATATATATATATATATATATATATATATATATATATATATATATATATATGTATATATATATATTGTTGCGGGCCGGGGGTCAGTGGCGAGAACGACCACTAGGTGGGGGAGGTTGCGTCATCTCCCACCAAACCCCGGAATTGTCGGCCGTCGTTCGGAAAACTCCGCGAGCCGGCGGGTCGTTTAACCCACCGTGGAACGCCAGTATCTCGACCACGTGGCGTAGGGTTATTTTGTCTCGATCCAATGTACCTAAGTAACCATGCAGTCTCGGCTACCAGGGATCTACGCCTTTGGAACGACTGGCCGAACCGGATTCACTCGACCGCAACGGTAAAATTACACCTACCGACTACCACTCTGCCACCCACCTTTCCGGCTCGGATGCAATCGAGCGGGCCTGCCCAGGTCGTCCTGGCTGCAATTGTCAGATTACCGGGGATAAAACCCTGCCTAAACTCAGATCCGAACCATGCTGGACCAATTCAACAAAGGACGGAAACGAACTGGGGACATTTCTACAATTGTTTATTTACAATAAAAAGACACAGGGAAGACTTAATGCGGATATGCAAGTAATATTTGCAATGATCAAAAACAAACACTTAAACAGTTTATACTTTTAAGACGGGCCCACACGCAGACCCACACACACACACACACACACACACACACACACACACACACACACACACACACACACACACACACACACACACACACACACACACACACACACACACACACACGAAAATAAACCCAGAGTTCTTTATTGGACCCTCGCAGCCGAGGAGAGAGACGAGCTGGGGGTCAAAGTTCAGCTGGGTACCTGACCGTCGGAGGAAGGGGTGCTCCGTGGTGCGGCACCTGACAATGGTCGTTGGTTTCGTCCTCAGTCGCACGTATGGGACTCGTGGTTTGTGGCGGAGCTCGGGTGGTGAATAGCGGGATCCACGGAGGTGGGTCAGGTTCGCTCTTTCTTTTCCTTGTAGAGGGCCAGCAGGGAAACGTTCCCCACCTTCACGACCTTCTGCTCAACCCTCCGCTTCAAAAGAACTGCACGCTCAACAACAACCCTCAGAGCCCTATCCAAGACCTTGTCAGAAACCCGTGGAGAACTTCCTCCAAGACCCTTCTTCCTCACTCGACTCTCAATCACCACAACCCTGTCAAAAACCTCAGAACAACCTTCGTAACAACCCTCTGCCTCAGAAAGTGCTCGGGAATTTATGGACCTTCCTCAACGGGACGGGGCTCGCTCGAACAGACGTCACTCCCCGCTCTGATTGGACAGGCTCCTATGGGTTCACCCTTTCTGGGTGGGGTTTCTGCCCCTGCTGGGAAACCCCACCCACTCTTCCACGCGGGTTCATACTTGTCGTGCAACAGTATCAATGTTGCAAAGGTCCGCGTGAAAGAGTTATAACGTTTGTGGAAGCCAAGAAACTGGAACCGCGAGATCCCACCTCGGCACATCAGGGTGCGAGAAGGCAGCCAGTTGGCGGTGGATCGTGACGGGGGATGGGATGGTTGTAAGATGTAATAACCTAACTAAAAGAAATCGCAACGCTCAACTTTGATTCTCCCACTAGATAAAAGGAAGAGGATCTGACTACACACATACTTAACGACAAAACTGACTTTTGCGACATCTGTATGTTGAATGCATATGGTTTCCAGATCCGTAACAATATATATATATATATATATATATATATATATATATATATATATATGTTGATATATATATATATATATATATATATATATCAACATATATATATATATATATATATATATATATATATATATATATATATATATGTTGATATATATATATATATATATATATATATATATATATATCAACATATATATATATATATATATATATATATATATATATATATATATATATATATATATATATATATATATATATATATATATATACACATGTACATGTATATCAAAAATAAATATATATATATATATATATATATATATATATATATATATATATATATTAAGAGATCTATCTAAACACACACGCTAGTGAAATAACTATCTCAGGATTCCCTAAGTGTTCATGGATGTTCTTCCCGGGGTCCATTTCCACAACCATAACAGTATAATCAATAATTAATCATTGTGACCCCCTTTTGCCTTGAGAACTGCCTCAACTCCATTTGGCATTGATTTAATCAGTTTATGGATTACATTTGAGGCAATCTTTTTCCAACAATGTTGTAATGCACTCCAGAGGATAGTCAAACTGCTCACGTAAATTTCATCTTTCTCTCAAATGTATTCCATCCATCCATTGGGACCATACTCTGTGCAGAGCGTTGGTGCTGCCAAAGCAGTCTCCTGGGCGATTGGGCACAATCCTGGACGGGTTTCCACTCCGACACAGGAAATCAGCAAGCTGGTACTCATTTTTGCCGACGTCAGAAGGATGACAGGCTGAATCAACCTCACCTGGTATTAATTCAACAGTCAAGCAGGATTTGAACTCAGGAGCCAAGGATCCCAAGCACACCACGCGAACAATTAAGCCAACACCAGGCAAAAATGTATTCACCCTTCATTTATTCTGTTAAGACAAAGTGTCATATTGTTGCGGTTTTGGAAGACCCTGGGGAGTCACATACAGCACATAAGGGATCCATAGCATAATTATCTCAATAGGAATTGTGTTCAGCTAAAATATCCCCCATAACACAATCACCTCGTATCAGTGGAAGGGAGAAGATGCGTTGTGAATGTCGTTAGAACTATCCCCTTTGTGCTCTTCCTAGATCGCAGTGCACCAACCAATCGGTGTGGCGGGATGCCGAAAGGCGGGCATCGTTGGAGGCAGGAAGATGGGCAATAAAATCCTGATGCAGCAGTTTGTGGTGTGCTGGGTTCCAGAGTTCAGAGCTTTAAAGAGTTCAGGTCTTGGAGGAGTTTCCATCCTGAAAGAGTTCTGCAAGAGAAACTTCATGTTCCGAAAGAGTCTGAATCCAAAGAGTTTGCTTCCTGAGTCCGGGGCAAAGAGACCTGACCTTGCGAGATTGACCGAGTTCCCAAAGCACCAAGCAAAACGAGCGCTGAACAAAGTAGAACTTGCGCTGATCAAGAATTCTCCAAACTGTCTTCTCTCTTCCACGTCTTTACACATGCACTTTATTGTGATGTATTGCTATGTTGCGTCTGCGCACGCATGGACATTGTGATCGGGACTGCATGTGCGGTGGTGCTGAATAAAGCAGTTTGGACAATGGCGACATTCTGGTAACCCGTGTTTCTCTTTGCCTGTTGACCATACCCATTTCAGTTCTGGGAGAACTGAACATCAGGCGACGAGGATAAACTATTTTTCCTTAGAGACTGACCTGTTCTCGCTTCCTGAAGTCATGTCCACATTTGGCACGATTGGGGAGTTTAAAGCTGAAGAAGAAGTGTGTCATGTGATTCCACCATGGACCGAGGCTCCATCATTTGTGCCGCACGCACGTGTGCTGGGGAGACCCCACACTATGCCATAAATCTGTGCCACAAATCATGTCATGCACCCCACATGCCATTCGTGCTGCGACCTCCCGCATGCTTACTCACGGGGCTCGCACAGAGCGCACAGAACATCCATTATGCTCCGCGAGCCCCCACCTGCATCCGCGGTCGTCACACACACTCCAGCTGTGCCTCCAGCATGACCCCTCATGGCACATTATGTGTGCCATGCGCCATGCCATGCTTCCTTGCATGGCCTAACTCCGATATGTCTGGCACGCACACTCCCCGGGTCCCCACATGACCCACATTTGTGGTGCACCCCACAAATCTGCCAATTAGCATGGGGACACTACAGGAACTTGTCTCACTTCCCAGATCCTTTTCTTCAAGTCTCGTTGAGAATCCGTTTGACCCGCCAATTTGCCTTACTATCCCGTCCCTCTCTATCGGGCTTACCAGAGCGGTAAAACATGCCCAAATAGCTGCATTTTCCTTTTGAACCACTGGGTCCTGTATAAAACCCACCGGGAGCATTTCAAATCCCCTCTATCTTCCTGGCAAAGGCCCGCCTGCATGCATGCTCACGCATGCAGTGACCTCTGCCCACTTCCAGCTGGCTCACCCTGAACCAGACTCAAATCTTTAACACCATGAGGAAGCCCTTTTAAATTTAAAGCTGCATTGTCAGTATCTGATGGCTTCCCCAAATGCGTTCTTCCTACCTCCTCGCAGTCAATTCTAACCATGCACATTCGCACCGGCGCTATGCTCACTCTCACCCTCTGACTATTACACGTGCACGCACCTGCGCGCTTGCCCCCCTTCACCCCCACACCACCCGGACCAGCATGCACGAGCCAGGTAGCTTCAAGCACGCGGCATGTCCGTTCGCTGCATGCCAAAGCACACAGCTCGCGAGATGGCTGCACCATCTCCTCTACTCCGACCCACATCGCCAGCCCGGGTGCGAGTTTGTATGGCGTTCGCGCAGTATTCTCACACTGCACACGTAATCACACACGCAGGTACGCATATACCCTTACAAATTCCACACTCGCCATTCGTACCATAAGAGTGTATGCTGTCTACGTACCTCTTCGTGAGAAGTGCCAGCTCCACCCCGTGATCAGGAAACACCGCCAGATCCACCAGCCGAACTTTTATCATTTTTTTTTGTTTTTTTTAAATCCATATCACTATTCTCTACATCATTGGTTTGATTGTGAATTGTAAATTTATTGTGTTTTCAATCGAGTTGCTTGGTAGAAAAATGGATAAAGCCTTGTTGCATTGCTCTTATTATTTGGTGTGAGTGGGATTGGTTCTCAAGGCTGCTGACAATGGGAGTCGTCAGTCATTTTGTCTACATTTCAGTGTGTACTGTATTCATAAACGTCAGGCCTGGCCATCTGGTTTGTGGAGAAAGTGGGGCAATCTCATATACTCCAGTGAGTTGCCAACCCTAATTAATGGGACACAGTCATAGAAGACCCCTCCCACCCCACTGTGTTGTCATAGAATGATATATTTATTTATACTTTATTTTTATTCAGCATGTGATTCATATTTTATTTTAATTCCGCATTATTCCTGGAACATTATTTTTATTCATTTGTATTATTATTTTCAGAATATTTAATATTAACTCAATAATGGTTGATTTTAAACATTATGTAGAATTAGCGGGAGCACAACCAGAATATTCCTTCGGAGGGGGCTCAGGTTACCTGCCAAGTCGCAGAGGTGCAGAAAATGCGACGTTAAAAAATGAAGGTGTAACGGGGTGAGAGTGCGATTATTGATTAGTGTTTTCCATATTCTCATAATAAAGGTTTGTTGAAAATTTTATGACAAAGCTCAAATGGTTAAAAAAAAAAAGTTGTGATTGCTAAAACCCCATCTCCTGCTGAGACGGGCTAACATAATTGTAATCATGGTTCTGGCTCAGGGGGAGTGGGGGGGGGCTCTGACCCCTCCCCCTTTCATTGTGCTGCTGTGTATTATCCAATTATTTTAGGTACTTCTTTGATTTCCATGAAAGGATGACATTTTCTGCTGAATCCAATGCTGTATGGTAATCTAGTGTTATGCCTCATGTTGGCTTAATGGTTAGGGCGGTGGGCTTGGGATCCTGGGGTCCGAAGTGCAAATCCTGCTCAGCTGTTGAATTAATACCGGTTGGGGTTAACTGGCCGTCATCCTTCTGAAGTCGGCAAAATGAGTGCCAGCTTGCTGGTATACTGTGTCGGAGTGGCGACCCGTCCAGGATTGTGCCCAATAGCCAAGGAGACGGCTGAAGCAGTACCAACGCTCTGCATAGAGTATAGTCCCAATGGATGGATGGATGGAAGCTAGCGCTGCTGGTAATCCACTGGTGTATGCTGACGGCGGTACTTCCCAATTGAGAGATCCGGCCAAAAACGAAATATATAGCATGATATTTCAAAACGTTGTGGACGGATTTTTTTGGTATACATAGTCGAGGCTCAAGGAAGAGCTAATACACTGAGCAGATTAGGACGTAACAGGACAAAAGGAAAAGTGTGGGAGGGGGGGAGAAGGGGGGGTGTGAAGGTGGGTAAAAACCAACAGACAGAGGGAGTCCAAAATGGAGGGAGTCAACAGATAGAGGGAGTCAGTCCAAAATAGAGGGAGACCTTTTTTAATATCTTCGATACTAATAAAAGGCAGTGTGTGTGTGTGTGTGTGTGTGTGTGTGTGTGTGTGTGTGTGTGTGTGTGTGTGTGTGTGTCTCCTACATAAGACCAAAACTATAAAACCTAGCAGCCTGAAACTTTGCATGCATACTAAGAAAACTCCAAGGAAGTGCAAGAGTGAAAATTGGGTGTTTGAGTTCATTAAAACACCCTTTTGAAGATAATTAATGGCATTATTTGATTATATCTTTCACGATCCACAGATCACGATCCTCACTCTCCGGGGTCTTAAGGCGTTTCCTGGGTAACCTCAATGGGGTCTGAAGCCACCATGTTTTTCGGCCTGCTCAACCATCCTATGATTTGGAACAATCCACAATGATTTCTTAACAATAATTTTATTTTTTTCCACTTTCGTCACTCATATTAACGAATGCCTATTCATCATAGCTTCGAATTTCAGGGTATATTGCAGTGCTTGTAAATGCCTGGAGACCCCAGCATCCGTGGCTTTATTTAATTTACGCACATGAACAACCGAGAGAATCTCTTAAATTAACCAGAATGGCAATATGTAAGCTCCATATTTGAAAGTATCAGCAGTTCCGACTCCGAAAAAAAAGTGTTGATTTGTCCGATTCGGACATTCCTCGGGCGTTTCCGGGTGTATAGTTGGATCGACGGCAATTGGTAATTGCTTGTCAAGCCAGGCATTCCGTTGGAGTGCTTGCTTGAGTGCTTAATCCACTTACCGAGCTGTACAGTACAGTTCGTGTCAGTTGATAGTGGTACAGTTTGTACCCCCCCCCCCCCCCCCGATTGGGATGAACAGTTGACAGTCACTACAAGGTAGTGGTACGTATACAGCACACACGGATGTGGTACATTTGGGTAGTTGTCGATCTGTACGGACTCTCCACGAGTGTGTCGACATGCCATGCCCATTACTGGTGCCATGGTGGCAAAGTTTCATCCCATATCCTGTTGAGGTTCTATCAGGTTTTCGTTTGTCCTCGTGCATGTTTCTAAAGTATTTGGTTATTGAATTTGCTTTACAAAGGTTATTTGCTTTTCTTTGTGAGTTTCAAAGCAAAATATATTTGACAATGCCCAATTTCTGAGCCATTTGCCATATTAATGTATTTTTTAAATTACCGAGCCAATTTTTTTCCACCAATCACATGCCGCTGTTTATAAAGAATAATGTTTGTGAACATCTCCCTGAAACGTCGATATAAATGTAAAATTGTTTTTCGGTGAAAGCTACTCAAGGTTTCTGGGTTGTATACTGCACGTACTGAAGTCGGTAATCAAATTGACTCCAACATGCCGATTCCTGAAAAATTGCCAATATCTGCCAATCGAATGTGTGTGTGTGTGTGTGTGTGTGTGTGTGTGTGTGTGTGTGTGTGTGTGTGTGTGTGTGTGTGTGTGTGTGTGTGTGTGTGTGTGTGTGTGTGTGTGTGTGTGTGTGTTGTTTCCAAAGCAAAACATATTCTCTCTGACAACTCCCCCCCACCCCCCACCACTCTCTCTCTGACTCTGGACATATCCAGACAGTCATTACGTCTAGACGGTGGTTATCTCCATATGTGTCTGGATGAGAGATTGTCTCTGGACGTGTCGGGGTGGTGTTTATGTCCAGACAGGAGGTTGTGTCTGGGTGGTGTTGATGTCCTGATGGGAGTTTATCTCCGGACGCGTCCAGGCAGTATTTATGTCCGGGCGGTGTTTGTCTCCGAATGTATCCGGGCGGTGTTTATGTCTGGACCGGAGTTTGTCTCCGGACGCGTATCTCCATATGTGCCTGGACGCTGGTTATGTCTGGATGGGGTTTGTCTCCAGACGTGTCCAGATGGTATTTATCTCCAGTCATGTCCGCATGAGAGTTTGTCTCCGGAAGTGTCAATGTGGTTGGAGTCAATGTGTCCGCACAGGAGTTTGTCTCCTGACGTGTCCGCATGGGAGTTTATCTCCTGACGTGTCAGCACGGGAGTTTGTCTCCTGACGTGTCCGGGTGGTGCTTACATCTGGACAATAGTTTGTCTTTGGACATGTACAAGTAGTGTTTGTCTCCAGACAGCTTGGCTCTGGACGCATCCGTGCGGCGTTTATCTCTGAACTGTGTTTATCTATGGACATGTCCAGGTAGTGTTTGTCTCTGGGTGATATTTATAGAATAACCAATAGAAAATGGATTTCAGACATCATTTTGTTTCCATCTTCACTTATTTTATGCAGAATCATTTTGATGAGACGGTATGAATCGTAATTAACGCTCCACCGCACGTCTGCCTTCCCTTCCTCTCACTGCCTTCACTCTCCCCCCCACCTCCCTCTCTTTCCCCCTCTATCTCCTCACTCTCCCCACCCCTCACTATCTCCCCCATTTTTTCCTCCATCTCAGTGTTCCCGTTCGCGAAGCGATGGGTTGTATTTACTTGTCTATACTAATAAATGTGTGTGTGTGTGTGTGTGTGTGTGTGTGTGTGTGTGTGTGTGTGTGTGTGTGTGTGTGTGTGTGTGTGTGTGTGTGTGTGTGTGTGTGTGTGTGTGTGTGTGTGTGTGTGTATCCTCCATTTCTCCAAAACCATAAAACCGAGCAGCCTCAAACTTTTCATTCATAATAAGGTGTTTGGGTTAATTAAAACATCCCTTTCGAAGATAATTAACAGCCTTATTCAATTATATCCTTTATCAGGTGCATCCTCTGCCACCTCACTCTCTGGGAACTTGAGGCGTATCCTGGGTTACCTCACTGAGGTCTGAAGCCACCATGTTTTTGGCCTGCTCAACCATGCCTTGACTTTTTTTTTCACTTTCCTCACTCATATTATCGAATGCCTTTTCATCATAGCTACGAATCACTGCGTACATCTCTTTTGTAAGTACGATAGTTTTCAAAATAGGAGCTTGGACCAATTTCATGCATTATGCGATATGATTTTCCACGATCTACTCTCACAGACGAATTAAGGTACATCATCGAAATATTATTTCGGTTTTGAGGATGGGATATCGTCCGGACTAAATAATTGTCGAAATCTGTTGTGAAATCTGATAATTTAAAGAAATAACGAGTCTTATAACTAAGCCGATATACCTATTTACTTTAAGGAAGCAAGGCTATGTTCTCTTCTCCATACGTACACAATAAAATGTGAAATTTCCAAAGCATCAAACTTATCCTTTTCGACTGTTTGGAGAATTATATTGAGTGAACGAAAAAAATTTAGGAGCGTGCTAAAATTAACCAGCTTCATTGAGCTATATGATTTAATGCATTCATTGCTAGACCTCGCACCCTGTCCCCCAGAGGGACTGCCGATCCAGAGCATCTGTCAAATCTGCCTATATTTTTGGAGTTTTCACGAGGTCCTCTACGGGGGAATCAAAACAAATCTGGTTAAAAAGGAATGTTTTTTAAAAATAGTTATAATGTTTGCACGGACCCCGAACCGATGTCCCACATTACGCGTGCACAGAAGAGCAGACAAGATGTCAGATTATCTGCAATGTTTTTTTTTCACGGGCGATTGAATTTTGCAATGTCTCCAGGGTTGTTCTGCATTAAGCTGCAACTCTTTTGTGGATAAAGTCATTATTTGAATGAATTCATTTTATTTCATTAACTGCTGCATGAACGGTGAAGACCGGCTTTAAAGTTAAAGGGATTCTAAATGAAATTCAGCGACAGACTGGCCAACCGTTCCTTATCAACCATTTAATTGCAGTGTTTGCATGAGCGCTCAAGCCACTTGCTGAACACCTTGGAGTACTTGGCGGCACCACTCTACGTCCTTCTTAGTGAATCGTTCACTCACTGCAGATGCTTTTGCCTGCCACGTCATTCCCCCCAGGTGACTGGTCCGTGTTCCGCCACCCTGACCAATTGGTCTGCGCTCCGCCACCCTGAGCGACTGGTCCGCGCTCCGCCACCTTGAGCGACTAGTCCACACTCCACCGACCTTCGCGACTGGTCCGCGCTCCGCTGCCCTGAACGAGTGGTCCGCGCTCCACCGCCCTGAGCGAGTTGTGAAATAACACGCGATTTCTGAGCCGTTTGCCGTATTAAAGTGTTTTCTAAATTACCGAGCCAATTTTTTTTTTCCACCCGTCACACACTGCTGTTTATAAAGATTTATGTTTGTGAATATATCCCTGATATGTCGAAATAAAAGCAACGTTTTTTTGGTGAAAGCGACAAGGTTTTTGGGTTGTTGCTGATATCAGCCGCGCGCGCGCGATGTGTGTGCGTATGTGCGTGTGTGTTGTATGTGTGTTGTTCATAAAGCATATATATCTGTCTGTCTCTCTCTCTCTCTCTCTCTCTCTCTCTCTCTGGACATATCCGGAGGTTGGTTATGTCTGGATGGTGTTTATCTCCAGATGTGTCCGAGCGTTTGTTTTTTTTTGTCTCCGGACAGTTTGGCTCCAGACGCGTTCGGGTGATGTTTGACTCTGGATGCATCTGGGCAGTAATTAACGCTCCACTTCATGTCTGCCTTCCCTTGCTCTCACCTCACACTGTATTCCCTTCCCCCACCCCTCCTCACTCCACCTCCCCTCCCTCTTCCCCCCTCTTTTTCTCCCTCCCCATTTTATTAATCCCATCAGCAAAGTGACGGGTGGTATTTTCTCGTGTTAAATATATGAAGGGAAAGACCATTAGTCTGTGAGCTCGACAAAAATTCAGTATCAAATTTGGGGCAAAGGGAGACCTTACTTTTTTGGTGAGAAATAACCTATATTTCACGAAAATGTTTGCTGGCCCATCATCCATGTTCGTTTTTAGGCGTTATCCGCTAGGGGGCGCTCTTTGAGGGTCAAACTAACCAATTTTTTTTCTTTGCAGGTTTGCGAAGTACAATGTATATATTATCTAACTGTCAAGATCAATTTGTGTTTTGATGACAATAATATGGTATAATTACGTTATATATGTAATTTATTTAATGATAATGAACTACTTTTTCAATCTTCAAACGCGTTTTTCTCCAATATCTTTAAAATAAACGAGACCGACGTTGCAGAAGTTCGACTGGAGCCCATACTCGTCGGCATTTTCTCGATTTGAAAACTGAAATGGGAAGAGGCAAGTCTGTGCCAAATAAAAGTGCCGTTGATTGCAGTCAGCATAGAAAATGTCACGCCTACATCACAATATGTTAAAGCATACTGCCGCTGTTCAATATTATTATTATTTATTGACCACCATCACATACAGAGGGGAAAGCATGAAAGTATACACATCTTAGATATATTGTTGTAGTCCATTAATATAAACTGAATTTAGTAGTGTTCATGGAGCGGTATGCTACAAGTCAAGATGGAAAATTTTACTTTTGTTAAGAATCAATAGTCGTAAATCTGTTTAAGAACTTTGTGGCAAAATTTTGTCACGGAAGACGGATCGCTGTTCATTATAGTTGTAACGGAAGAGCTATCATGGACTGCATGATTAGTCGGGAGATTTTCGTCTCGAATAACTTCAAATGATTTTATTAACGAGATACTTTCTGTAGAGCACAAGGTCCAGTCTAATTGCGAGATCCATATCTTACGTTGTCGAAATGTCATCCCGCCATCACAGTGAAGATTGTTATTATTAAAGTGGTTTATTGGCTGAACGTTCAGCTCTTTGCACAAATCGAAAATAATTTGACCGTGTTGGTTTGATCTCGTGTCTGGGTTTCTTGTGTAATAACCGTTTTGCGAGTTATAACGTTCGAGGTTTGGTATTCGTGCATTAAGGTTGCCCATAATAAATACCTTTTCTTTGTTAATGCATTTTTCATGTATGGTAGCAAAAACATTGAGATGAAAGTATGGGGAAATCGAACGGGGGGATGTAACAGGCCCCAAATATATGATTCGGAACGCACGACAGACTAAACCAGACTTGATCTTTCTCTTTTTTGACACTGTAGACTTGTGGCCATAAGTAATTAGCCACAAGTACCCCGAAAATACAATGTTCACTACTACGTTTCATTGGTAATTACATACAACATAGTGGGAGGCAATGATAACAGCTGTCTGATTCTGAACTTTGCACTTATTCTTCCCCACTGTCAGATTCTTCCTCTGAAGTATAGCCATCGGTAAGGTTGTCCTCTATGTCATCTGTCATATTGGTACAGTCTTTCAGCCTACACTCGTCTGTGCACTTCAAGCCATTGACCATACATTCGCAGGTTGGGAGTTCACAAACACGGCGGCATTTGCATGACATGAACTCTAGTACTACTTGTGGTGCAGGTGGACCACTCATCCACAGAACATCCAGATTGCCGTCGTCTACAACGACCCAGTCATACCCAGGCTCAGGAGCTGCCACATCAGGATTGGCCTCCAAGCTCCGTCGCCAGACTGCACACTGATAGTTTGCTCGATGTGCATGTTGTTCCAGGCAGTCCTTGCATGGAGGTCGTTGTCCAGACTCGACTCTCCCCTTCTTCGCTTGCCACATGCTGAACCTCAGGGCATTCACGCCTGTCTCGGGAGTCCTGGCTGCATATAGGCGACAGATGAATGACTCCAGTGCCGACAACATGTCAATTGTGAGGGACCAGGTTTCGCCTAGAGCTGCGAAAGTATCGCGGAACACCTTTTCCTTGCACATCAGCTTGAAGCCTTTGATTTTGCCTACACCAGAAAAGGCACTGACCGTATCGCATCCAGTATATGCATGTAGACCAGGCAAGGCCAGACAAACTTCATCCCCCATCATTTCTTCCATTTTGTCAATGCTAAGTATCCTGTTCCTGCCCTTTGCAGCGACGCGCATGTATAGCCTGCACGGTATCCTCCTGCAGAATGCCAGACACAAGATCAAGACATCAGTGTCTTCTGACACGATGACGACTGACTTGAATTTGGATTTCCCGGCATGAGCTGCATGCAACAATAGCCGCGTATCAGCTTCTTCCTGGTTTGAAGCAAGTTGCTGAACATCCAATGTGACTCCATCCTCTGTAATCCTGAGGCACTTGCTACCATATGTCACGAACAGCTCCTTCCCACCAAGTTTGTTCTGTTTATTCTGCCAGTCCTGAGCGAAGAAGTGGGTAAGGTTTTCCTTGGGAGCAGAACATGCCAACAAACGCCTCCAGTTCTTTATTCTATGTGTTGGGATGATAACCGAAAACAGGACCCCTTGAGATGAACCACGCTTTACTCATTCTGCATTCTTGATGGAGAAATCCCGATAGACATCGAAGACTACGTCTATGCGTTTGCTGCCTGGGTAGGTCTGCAAGACAGTTTGGAACAGCTCCTCGGAAACTTCTGCAAACGTTCGGTTGTCACCACTCATCTTATGGACCAGGGCCATGCCGTCAATGACAGAAGCACTTGGTACCGCAACGTCATTTGCAGGAGAGATATCCATATATATATATATATATATATATATATATATATATATATATATATATATATATATATATATATATATATATATATATATATATCAACTCACTCTCGCCAGATTCCAATTTCCGACAATATTTATACTTACAAACTAGCAAGAATATTAGAAAGATGTATATATTTTGGTGTAAAACAAACTTGACAAAACGGATATTAGCTGCGTGCACTGAAATAAGAGAAAATCGCATTTAAACGTTTGAAATTCAATTCATTTGCAGTTAATTTCCACTCTAAATTTAAGGATTTATCGATTTTATAATAGGAAATCACCTCAGTCGAGCATTGGATAAGATGCAGGATATGAATAGACGTAAAATACCGTGAAAAAAGGAATTGTTATTTTTACACCCTACTAGCACCCCCTAGCGGATATCGCTTAAAAACGAACCTGCATGAAGTGCCAGCAAGAGATTTCCAAAACTAAACATTATGACCTACCAAAAAAATGACATGCCGCTTTGCCCCTCGTTTGATACCGATCTCTGAAATTTGGGGGTCCAGCTCACGGACTACATGGGTTTCACCATTTTGAACGATCTTGGGGAGATAATACATTTTAACAGACTCCCATCATTATGGCCTGGAGAGGAAAATACAAGTGCTGTCCACTCGCAGTGACCTTGTAAAGATTGCTTGGCCATTTGCGCAGGTACTCCAGCCTTGAGGTATGCACGCTCACCTCTGAGCTGTCCAGCCCAGATTTGAATCTCGACCCAGCTATAAACTGTCATCCTCGGGTTTAGCCATCAGGAAGTGGGATCAGTGTCTGCGCCGGCTCTTGGATGGATGTGAAATTGGTTATCCCGTTTACCAGCATTAGTTAATGGAAGTCAAAGATACCATGAAGTCCTTCATGAAGTGTCGGCAAGCTAATCGTCAGCACCCTGGACAAATTCCAAATTCCCACTGTAACCTAGAGGGGGCACTGCATCAGCAGCACAGCCATAATTCCAGCAAGTGATGCAGCTATCAGCCATTTGCTGCATACGAAAGGAAATTGAAGAAACGGATTTACATTTATTGATAACTATCGAAAAACTTGATGTGTCTTGGACTATTGTATCTACTCGTAGTTTGAAGTGCTTTTTCAATTCCCTGATATATTTTCATGTTTGGGATGGTAAATGCCCCCAAAAGCGTTTCGATGATTTCTGTTCTTTTTCCAGAATTTTCAACACCATATATTGTGTTTGATAACTTTTTTCATCATACAAGAGAATATTTTAATGGTTGTGATAACCATAACCCCCAGCAAATGGCACTACACTACTACCCAGCAAATACAGCAGTTCCTGAGTTAGTTAATTAATGATTATGTGTGATCAGACAGAGTCCTCCCTTTTATCTAGAGGGAAGGGAAATATGTGTTGTGTCGGATTAGAGAGGTTTCTCCCATATCATATACTTTCCAATCTTCACTTCTTACGATCCTTGCCTTACCACCCTTTTCAAACTCGCTCCCGCCATAACTCAGTTGTCATTTCACACGCCGTGACTCAACCCTCAACCGTCACTTCAGCTGTCCATCACCACGCCTTTCTGCCAGCAATAACCAAACAACCCCACCTGTCAAAACCTGCCACCAGCACCTCTATTCAATGATCGAGGGCACTACACTCAAGCTCTCATGGGATTATCATGAGATGATTCACGTGCCACATTCGGGAGCGATTGGAGCCATTTCGTGAGCTGTAGGCTCAGAGGGATGTTAAGTCATGCCGTGGTGAGCCCTTGACCAATGGGCATACTGTGCTCAGGGGTCAGGGAGCGGAGCATGACACTTGCTCCCTGTAGCCATCCATGAACTCTGACCTGCCTTGACTCCCTGCCCCGTTTAAGCTGCTTAAAATGGCGGAACATCCGACCATTCACAGCTTATTTTAACGTGCTAGGAACCTCAAAACAACCTGCCTGCCTGTTTGCGCTATTGGAACATGCTGGAGGAGTTGACGAAATGAGTGAGCCGGGTTGGATAAGCACCAAACTAAGGCTGTAGAACGAGTTGAGTGGTATCCCAGTATGAGGCAAGAGGCCCCGCCAACCCTAGCATGGGAAAATAGCTCCATCACTGACATACACGATCTTTTTCTTCCTTTCCAATTTATCTACTTGAGACGCACATCGAGCCAATGATTGAGGGCAGCGAAGAGCCCACGAACCGTTCTTTTCATAACGACCCAACTGATATGCACTCTTTCCGCTCATCCTCTAGTGCTTTCACACACACACACACACACACACACACACACACACACACACACACACACACACACACACACACACACACACACACACACACACACACAGTAACACCCCCCTTTACCTGCCCTTACTTCCCCTGTACTTTTGATCAGCACGAGTCCGCATGTTTGTGCTGGGTAAGGAGGAGGCCGACAACAAGCCTCAGACTGCTTTCGCTCTCTGTCTGTCTCTGTCTCCATTTCCCTGGTTGTGTTTCTAATCGGTGCCATGTCTTGCGTGTAGATAAATAGGTAAGATTGTAGAAGGGGCTCATAGGTGCTAAGGGTAAAAGTTCTGCTCTGTGTCTTTGTTCTGTTTACTGTATATACGTGGCACACCCTCACAAATACTACATATGTACACAGCTATCCCTTGTCAATAAAACCTTTTGCTGTACATACGTGCCACATGAATACCCCTCCCCCCCATGTTCCCCTTCTATAAATAAACCTGTACATGTTTTTCCCAACTTGCTAGCTGCGTCTTTTCTACATTGGTCAAACATAGTCAGCACTATCAGATAAACGGGAAGTTCTGCCCCACTGATTGGCTCCATGATTAGCCAGTGCGTACTCATGGTTAAATAAATAGATGGGTGTGCTCAGCCATACTTGAATAAATAGAGGGTGCACACTGAGGGTACAAAGCTCAATTCTTCAGTCCAGACCAACGGACAGGTAAACGTTTAACAAGATGGTGCACCCTGCCAGGCTTGGCATTCTAATTGACGTTTGTCATTGCTTCACAACCCGACGGGCCACAGACTTATCTGCGGCACGTCGGCCTGCAGGGCCAGTGGTTGTGAAGAGCCCAAAAGGTCCCCCCTCCTGGCGAACCCCAAAACCCTGGTTCCGCAACAATATCTTTAAAATGAACAGATTCATCCTGCAAGCTATTTGAATTTCAAATATATCGACTAAGTTTGACTCGTGCTATTATTATGAATAAGGTTAAAAAAAAATATTTTCATTGTTATTATTCATTTAAAACATGACATAGAATACCAAATGTAGCTTCATAGTTTTACAGAAAGCTTGCAGGGGTCACACTATAATTGATGAAAAAGTCATGGAATTTTCATAGCATTGCTATACTTGGCAAGCAACCCCAGACTGCTGCGAACGACGTTGTTAATACCTCTTCACAAGAACAATGAAACAAATAATACAGTGCTATCTATCTATAATGCCAGCAATCTCTGTGTGTCTGTCTGTCTGTCTGCGACCGCCGTTTCTCGACGACCGCCGGTCCGATCTCATTGAAACTTGCCAGGAATATTGCTGGGGACCCACGGATGTGCCTTTTCGAGGTTTGATATCGATCGGACGAGCGGTTCCCAAGTTACGGCCATTTTACTGCTTTTTCAGTGTTGAAAAGGTGTATATATGGCAGCTGAAGGTGTCGTTCCACCTTCTCACCTTATCATGCCAATTTTTTCCCAAATTATTAACAACCAGACGACCACCGGCCCGATCGGATTGAAACTTGCCAGGAATATTTCCGGGGACCCGCGAATGTGCCTTTTCAAGGTTTGATATCGATCGGACGAGCGGTTCCCAAGTTATGGCCACTTATTTGTCGACCAATGACAGGACACGTTGCTATGACATCATGAATGACGTCACAATTAATGTTTATTTAATTAAAAAATTTTTTTTGAAGGATTGACGTCACAATTCTTCTTCTTCCTTTGGTATGACGTCACAATCGACACTGGGGACCTGGGTATGTGCCTTTCTCTGGGTATGTGCCAAACTCCCAAGGTTTGATTGTTATTCAAATTACTAATTAATCCCAAGGTTTGAAAGCTGTTTTTTTCCCAAGGTTGGAATTAATTGTTGTGCTTGGTAGACATTTGTGAATACATTTACAGAGAGAGGAACGAGAGAGGAGGGGGGAGAGAGGAGGGGGGAGAGAGGGGGCGAGAAAGAAGGGCGAGAGAGGGGGGCAAGAGAGGGGAGGTGGACAGAGGAGGGGGGAGAGAGGAGGGGGAGAAAGGAGGGAAGAGAGGAGGGGGAGAGAGGAGGGGGAGAAAGGAGGGAAGAGAGGAGGGGGTGAGAGGGGGTTGAGAGGAGGGTGGACAGAGGAGGGGGGAGAGAGGAGGGAGAGAGAGAGGAGGGGGGAGAGAGAAGGGAGAGAGAAGGGGGAGAGAGAAGGGAGAGAGGGGGGAGAGAGAAGGGCGAGAGAGGGGTGAAAGGGGGGCAAGAGAGGGGAGAGAGAAGGGTGAGAGAGGGGGTCAGAGGGGGGCAAGAGAAGGGAGAGAGGAGGGGGGAGAGAGAAGGGCGAGAGAGGGGTGAGAGGAGGCAATAGAGGAGAGGGAGAGAGGAGGGGGACAGAGGAGGGGGAGAGAGGGGTGAGAGAGGGGAGGGAGAGAGGAGGGGGACAGAGGAGGGGGAGAGAGGGGGTGAGAGAGGGGAGGGAGGGAGGAGGGGGTAGAGATGGGGTGAGAGAGGGGAGGGAGGGAGGAGGGGGGAGAGAGGGAGGAAGAGGGGGCAAGAGGGGAGGGAGAGAGGGGCGAGAGAGGAGGGGGGACAGAGGAGGGGAGAGAGGGGGGAGAGGGGGGCGAGAGAGAGGGGGCGTCACAGTTCTTCTTCTTCGTTTGATATGACGTTACAATTCTTCTTCTTCGTTTGATATGACATCACAATTGATGCTGGGGACCTGATACTGCAGGCACGAAGCTGCACATACTGGCACGCAACTACGGGCCCGCCCTATGGGCCCACCCCAATGGGCCCGCACTAGTAAATCGCAGGGGTGAAGTGAAATCAGAAAACAGTAATTTTACGACAGACTTTAGCAAATGTAGTTCATAACTTGTTGTTCTTGGAGGTAAAATGAGGGAAATGGAACTGGATTGATTTTTTTTTAGCATGGTGCGATAGTACCCTCAATGAAATTTCCACCTGCCAGGAAATACTTGTGTTATCCCCAAAAGAGGGAAAGTACTGTGGTCCATGGAATTGCCACAAAGAAAAACAGGCTTAATGAGAAGCCAATGCTTCAGTGGGCGTTCAGAAATATGGATACATGAATGAATGAGTGAATTACATCAAATGCTGTTCAGTCAAACGCAGGAATGCCAATTTACAAAATACACAAACTATTTCATTCAATACATGAACACTATTTGATTGAATACACGAACACTATTTGATTGAAATGCAAGAACACTATTTGATTGAATACAAGAACACTATTTGATTGAATACAAGAGCACTATTTGATTGAAATGCATGAACACAATTTGATTGAATATACAAAAACATTTGATTGAAACACATGAACACTATTTGATTGAAATATATATATATATATATATATATATATATATATATATATATATATATATATATATATATATATATATATATATATATATATATATATATATACACTATTTCATTGAACACAAGAGCACTATTTGATTGACTACATGAACACTATTTCATTGAAATACATGAACACTATTTCATTGAACACAAGAACACTATTTCATTGAACACAAGAACACTATTTGATTGAAACACATGAACACTATTGGATTGAATACAAGAACACTATTTGATTGAATACAAGAACACGATCTGATTGACTACAGGGACACTATTTGATTGAAATACAAGAACACCATTTGATTGAATACACAAACACTATTTGATTGACCACAGGAATACTATTTGATTGAAATGCAAGAACACTATTTGTTTGAATACAAGAACACTATTTGATTGAATACAAGAACACTATTTGATTGAATACAAGAACACCATTTGATTGAATACAAGAACAGTATTTGATTGAATACAAGAACACTATTTGATTGACTACAGGAGCACTATTTAATTGACTACAGGAGCACTATTTGATTGAATACAAGAACACGATTTGATTGAAACACATGAACACTATTTGATTGAAAACATAAAACACGATTTGATTGAAATACATCAACACTATTTGATTGACAACACAAACACTCTTTGATTGAATACACGAACACTATTTGATTGAATATGCAAACACTATTTGATTGAAATACATGAACAGTATTTGATTGAAATACAAGAACACTATTTGATTGAAATACATGAACACCATTTGATTGAATACATAAACACTATTTGATTGACCACACAAACACTCTTTGATGGAATACGTGAACACTATTTGATTGAAATATAAGAACACCATTTGATTGAATACAAGAACACCATTTGATTGAATACATAAAACAATATTTGATTGACATACATGAACACTATTTGATTGAATACATAAAACACGATTTGATTAAAATATATAAACACTATTTGATTGACCACACGAACACTCTTTGATTGAATACAGGAACACTATTTCATTGATGACACGAACACTATTTCATTGACTGCACGAACACTATTTGATTGACAACACGAACAATATTTGATTGAATACAAGAACACTATTTGATTGAATACAAGAACACAATTTAATTGAATACACGAACACTATTTGATTGAATACACAAACACTATTTCATTGAAATACATGAACACTATTTCATTGAAATACATGAACACTATTTCATTGAAATACATGAACACTATTTCATTGAAATACATGAACACCATTTGATTTAAATACAAGAACACGATTTGATTGACTACAGGAACACTATTTCATTGACTACACAAACACTAATTGATTGAATACACAAGCACTAATTGATGGAATACACAAACACTAATTGATTGACTACACAAACACTATTTGATTGAAATACAAGAACACGATTTGATTGAAATACAAGAACACGATTTGATTGAAATACAAGAACACGATCTGATTGAAATACAAGAACACGATCTGATTGACTACAGGAACACGATTTGATTGAAATACAAGAACACGATTTGATTGAAATACAAGAACACGATCTGATTGACTACAGGAACACGATTTGATTGAAATACAAGAATACTATTTGATTAAATACACAAACACTATTTTATTGAAATACAAGAACACGATTTGATTGACTACAGAAACACTATTTGATTGAATGCATGAACACTGTTTGATTGAATATATGAAAACTTTTATTGAAGACACAGACTGCATTTCACCGAATACACATAAATGTGCGGATGTTATTTAACCGAATATATGAATGCTTTGGTTTGAAACACTGTTTTACAAAATGCTCTTCATATCATTCTCCTCGACCCAATGTAACCGAATTACTCCGAACACGATGCTTAACTTCATTGGTTGTCATTCTTACTGGAGCAATACTGAACAGAACATAACGTGTTTTGGGGGCTGAAAAGACGACATCTGGAATTCTCAATGAAATGTAATGTCGAATGATCTGTATAATAAGATAGTTGTAATAAATAAATAAAATAAAGGGGTCGACTCATGTTCATACATCATGTTGTCCATAACTCATTCTTCAGTCTCGAAACCTTTTTGTAGAAATAGATGTTCAGGAAAAATGAGCATGATACTGAAACGAGTTCCATCTCCATTGCATATGTAGCACTCAAAGGACTCTCTCAATAGAGAGGTGGAATAAAGTCCAGAACTTGTTCGGCCTCAACCTTTATATCAGTGGTAAGCCATTTGTGTGTAAAAATTTTTTTTTACGACTTGAGGGATTGGATGAGGCAGTTGCCTTCGTGGGCATACATACGTACAATGAGAGAGTTTGGTGGAAACGATGATCGTCCGGAGAAGGGCTCTAATAAATAGACACGTGCCGCGGTCAAGGCACCTGATAAGGATGGAGAGAGGCGGCCTTGTGTTTGGCTTTGCCCCGGGGCCTTTGAGAGCGCAAAGCCGCGCAGCTCGCTCTGTGGCCAGCGATGGGCAGCTGTATGCTAATCGATGCGCCTCTCCCATCTCTCGCCTTTTTCTTGCTGCTAATGTATGTAAAACACCCTGCGGGGTCCCCGCGGAGCCTGGAGGCCGTCCGGCAGGGATGGCGGAGATTGGGCCTCTTTGGAAACGCGATGCACAGAGCGGGAGTAATGAGGAACCGCTACAACAGTGGGGAGAGTAGGAGAAAGGGGGCTTTGGGTTGGCAAGGAGGAAAGGGGGTGGTGGCCCGGTGGTGGTGGTGGTGGAGTGACGAAGGTACCGGTCGTGGAAGAAATGCTCGATTGAGTAAAGTAAAGCATTTCCCTTGTAAAGTGATCACCGCTCATCGGAGTGAATCTTTCCTTTACAATAAAAAAATGTTTACGTCGCTTGAGTTGAACATTGCACAGGGCACGAGTAGTGCGGAGAGGGAGAGAGAGAGAGAGAGAGAGAGAGAGAGAGAGAGAGAGAGAGAGAGAGAGAGAGAGAGAGAGAGAGAGAGAGAGAGAGAGAGAGAGAGAGAGAGAGACAGAGAGAGAGAGAGAGAGAGAGAGAGAGAGAGAGAGAGAGAGAGAGAGAGAGAGAGAGAGAGAGAGAGAGAGAGAGAGAGAGAGAGAGAGAGAGAGAGAGAGAGAGAGAGAGACACAGAGACACAGAGACACAGAGACACAGAGACACAGAGACACAGAGACACAGAGACACAGAGACACAGAGACACAGAGACACAGAAAGAGACAGAGAAAGAGAGAAAGAGAGAAAGAGAGAAAGAGAGAAACAGAGAAAGAGAGAAAGAGAGAAAGAGAGAAAGAGAGAAAGAGAGAAAGAGAGAAAGAGAGAAAGAGAGAAATAGAGAAAGACAGAAAGAGAGAAAGAGAGAAAAGAGAAAGAGAGAAAGAGAGAAAGAGAGAAAGAGAAAAAGAGAAAAAGAGAAAAAGAGAAAAGAGAAAAAGAGAGAAAGAGACAAAGAGAAAAAGAGAAAGAGAGAAAGAGAGAAAGAGAGAAAGAGAGAGAGAGAGAGAGAGAGAGAGAGAGAGAGAGAGAGAGAGAGAGAGAGAGAGAGAGAGAGAGAGAGAGAGAGAGAGAGAGAGAGAGAGAGAGAGAGAGAGAGAGAGAGAGAGAGAGAGAGAGAGAGAGAGAGAGAGAGAGAGAGAGAGAGAGAGAGAGAGAGATTTGTGGATATCTCAGAGGTCGCTAAAATAACATGAAGGATCAATTATCCGTGAAGGTTATGATGATCATGTTATCGGTGATCATCCATCGTCGTTTAAATTCAAATATTCGTTTATTTGTCGCAGTGAACGCAATCTCGCACTTTAACAGCAAACTAAGGTTTTCTTGCTAATCTTCACATTGGATTGGAAGGTAGTTCCGAACGATTGTATTTGAACTATAAAGTTACCTTCCTCATTTCTATTCTTCCTTGCTGTAAGCTGTGAGACAGACATCAGTTCTTGCAAGGATCTGCGATAACAGGGAGAAACGAAGGAAGGATACACGCACGTTGAGCGTTTCATGTTGCATGCAAGTTGGAGAAACTACCCGCAGCCCCGTCCCCTCCTCCCATTCCCCACAACAGCACCCTCCAACCGTCCATCGGCTTCTCTCCTCGCCCTCCTTCCTGAGCCACCCGTACTTAGTATACACTCCACCAGACTTGCTCGACCACTCCTCCCACAAAATGCTCCTCTATCGTTCGTGTACTCCTCACGTCCCTCCAATTTCACCTTCACACTTCCCCTCACCACAACCAAACACACTCTTGCTCTTCGAGTCTCTCTGAAGCAGGTCGACCCCCATGATCGCAGGCTGCGCGCCACTCGGCGTGTGTCTGGCTCGGCCACGCGCCGCGCAGGCGGACCGTGACCGGGTGACCCCGTGCACCTGCCGCGCGACAGACCGTGCGCCCCGCCCGGCAACAGCCAAGTGGCAGCGAGAGCAGAGGATGTGCAATGCAAGACGAAAAGCACACATCACATGATGTGTGTGTGTGTATGTATGTATGTATGTATGTATGTATGTATATATATATATATATATATATATATATATATATATATATATATATATTTATATATATAATTCCTCATGATGGAGTAAACAGCACTATGCAGTGTTCTCTGTAAGGCACCCAGAAGCTGAGTGATGTGCACTCCTTTTGGGGTTTTTTGGCGTTAATAATAAGATAATGATTCGGAAGAAGCACTCCTTTCACATGTTCAGACGCATAGGGCTGCCGAGGCAGCTTTCCTTTGGCCAGGGTGACAGTCCTGGATGGGTCGCCACTCCGACGCAGAATACTCGCATTGCTCATTCTTCCCAGGAAGCTGGTACTCGTTTTGCTGACCTATGAAGGATTACAGGCTGAGATAACTCCGAAGATAAAGGGTAACTGAGAAAAACATTGTGAACACGAATGACGATTTCAATGAGGTGTATTTGTGTTGATTTTTTTTTTAACCGAATCAAATCAAAGAGGAGATTTCAAGTTATTATCATGTACCATTTGAGTGTTCAAGTTGTCTGAAATATTGTCACAATGAAGAGATTCATCATGAAATTGAAACTTGGCTGTGTTATCGGTTCTCATTGTAGAAGTTATCTTACATAGAGTTATGTGAGGTTCCCTCTTCCCTCCGGGAAAAGTGACATGAGTGATAGAGAGGGAGAGAAAGAGAAAGAGAAAGAGAAAGAGAAAGAGAAAGAGAAAGAGAAAGAGAAAGAGAAAGAGAGAGAGAGGAGAGAGAGAAACACACACACACACACACACACACACACACACACACACACACACACACACACACACACACACACACACACACACACACACACACACACACACACACACACACACACACACACACACACAACTGGAGTGAATTTATAATTAATAGAATTGACAGTTTCATTGGGAGATGTCTCACCAAAATAAACCATCAATTCAAAAGAGATCTGAAGAATTCCTTTCGCTAAATTCCTGCGATTCTATGAACTTCTGGATCAACAAATTAATTCGTACTGTCCCTCATAAAAGTTTCGACCCTTCAATCTCAGAACATCTCTGAATGGTGGGTCAACAATCTCATTCATGTCCGAAGGTCATCCAACAGAGAGAGACAGAGACATAGAAAAGACAGACAGAGAGACGATCAGAGGGACAGACATGCCTCGAGTGCCAGTAGCCTTCTCGAGTATATCTTATACAGCATGGGTTGCACTTCCACAAGCGAGTGCGAGCATAAAGAGTAGCGGGCTTAACACCGTGCCCTATATAAGGATGGCATACTCTTTTATGAGGCAAGCAACACCCTCCTGTGCCTGCTGAGTGCTGGAACACCTTTTTGTCGGATCAGATTTTTACATGAACCAAAGCAAGACAAAAATAAAATAATATAAAGACAGGTAGTGATCACCTACTCGCACGGAACCAACAAAATCTCGTATGGTACCTGCTATGTTTATTTATATTTTGTCCCATTGACGTGGAGAAGCCAACACCACGACGTGGAGAAGCCATCGGAGTTTATTGCCAGTGACCGCCAGGAGTGCACGGAGACCACAAACCGTCCTGCCAGGTTGTCGTGGAGCACACGCAGGTATACGATGGTCTCGGTGATATTCTTCAGGCATTTGTGCTTGGTCCGCAGGAGTGATTTATTTGTCGTTTCAAACGCAGAAGAACAAGCATCTGGGTTGCAAGCCCTTGCCTGATCTGCCATTATTGCCAGCGCTGAGCGGCTGGACATTAATCTCCGTCTGGATCGCTGACAGCTGAAGAATAATAATCACAGTCGTGGGATCGGTTTGCCGACTCTATCGATTGTTCGGAACTTTGCAAATCGATCCGGGGTTGAGGTTACGATTAGAGCTACAGGGTTGGACCAATATTCCTGTACTCGACAAGTTGATTTCAGTTTGATTTCTGCGCAAAGTGCTTAACGCTCTGCCAAAGTGGCGACGACTGCGGAAAGTTTACATTGAACTGTGATGCAACTACCCTTAGTGCGCTCGAGGGCACACCGAGGCGTCATTTGAACGACAAGTAACGGGCTCTGCCTCGGCACGTAGCGAGCACGACATTTTCCAAAAACGGCCGTTTTTAGGTTTCGCGAAACGTGTCCGAATTGGGCGCTCGGCCCGCCATTGTCATTATAATGCGTCGCCTGCATGCACTGACCTCATGCATAGCGCCAACGGCAGTTGGCCACGCTCGGCCCTTCTGCGGCCCCTAATAGCCGCCTGCGGGAGGGAGACAAAGGCGAGACGCGTGGCCGCTGCTTGCCGTGAATGGGCTCCGAACAAAGTGAGTAGCGCGCCGTGTGACACGCGTGAATAATGACTCCCGGAGAGCGAGGGAGGGAGCGCCACGGGCTGGAGGGATTGCATGCGACGGTGGTGGGGGTGCATGGGGGAATGAATTTGTCAGACGACGATGGCTACATCTGCTGCCCGAATTCTCTCGAGATGAACAGCCATCGAGGATTGGCTGGCGCCGCGCCATCCGGGCGTGACAAAGGAGCTCACAATAGCGGAGGGCGCCGTTAAAAAGAGAGAGTGAAGCAATGCTCGGGACATGTATCGTCGGCCTGGTCGCGGCTCAGGTCCGCGGAAGTTGGCGTCGCATTCAAACTTGGCTCCGAGTGCGGGTTTGCGCCTCATGTTCTGCCGACAACTGCAAGCATAGCCGTCGACGATGCCTCGGGGGTTTCTGGTGAAGCGGAAGCGGAAGGCCATTTCGTACCGGGTTCCAAATGAAGACCGTGTCGACAGGATCTCAGTGCAGCCCGGGTTCACCGAGGTGTTCTCGGCTGACCTCGTGCCACAACAACGAGACCTCACTTCTCCACCCCCTGCGACTCCCAGAGTGCACACGCCGAACATGGAGACCGAAAGACCAGCGCAATTCGGAACTCCAGACTCGGGCTACTCTTCGTACAGCCCCGTACGGCCGGTCAACATGGAGCAGGAGAAGCAGTTCTTCGATCGCGGCTTCTCCACAACCCCGTCGGTAGCTCCGGAGACCTACATGGCACACCCGACGCTCGTCGTGCCTCTGGGACGTATTTACGCGCATTCGTTGTTGCGAAGCGAACCATCACCATCCGTTAAACGACCCTGTCCTAGCCACAGTGGACCCTCGCAAGAAGGTATCCGGGATAAGACCCCGGCCAAGAAGTGCAAGCCAGGAAAGAAGCTGAGTTTCCAGGAGGAGATGCTCACCTCTCCGGTGTTGGGCTTACGCATCAAGGAGGAATCGGACGATTCTGCGAGTGCGAAGGTCACGCCTGCAGGAGCCAAACCCCTGGGAGAGTTCATATGCCAGCTGTGCAAGGAGGAGTATTCGGACCCGCTAACCTTGGCGCAGCACAAGTGCTCCCGGATCGTGCGCGTGGAATACCGGTGCCCGGAATGCGACAAGGTGTTCAACTGCCCGGCGAACCTCGCCTCACACCGACGCTGGCACAAGCCACGTCCAGGAGCCGCGGGCGCTGCTCAGGTCGCTTTGGTTTGCGAGGAGCCTCGCGAAGGCGGCACCTTCGAGGATGCCAGTCAGTTTGAGTGCCTGCGCTGCGCCAAGCGTTTCCGCCGGAAGTCGTCACTGCAGAAACATCTGGCTGTGCACCTCCCGCTTCAGTACCACGGAGAGCGCCCGTTGTCCGAGTTCATCCCGCCGAGCTCCTTTTCCGGGGACCGCGCGAACGAATTTTTGGAAGTTCGGGAAGGGGGTGGGGGTGACCCGTACCTCCTGGGGACGGGAAACAAAGCGACGGTGGAACAGCTGGTGCGGCAGAACGTCCAGGTGTTTCCCTGCAAATTCTGTCCACTCACCTTTTACAGCTCCCCCGGCCTCACTCGGCACATTAACAAGTGTCACCCTTCCGAGAACAGGCAGGTGATCCTGTTGCAACTACCCGTGAGGTCGACCTGCTAGAGGTGGGTTACCTCTCGGTTCCTTCAGCTCCAGGCAGGCCCCGTGTGAATAAGTGGAACGGGATTCTTACCTACGTTGCTCGCTCCTCTTGGCGGCCATTCCACGTTGATCACCACCCCGCTCCCAAGGCACCCCGCACGTACACCAGCAGGGCTATGTGCCCACGGACCGCTTTCGGATACGACAAAGAGCACTTGTCCAAAGCTTCCGACATTGAACGAGCTGCGCTCGCATGAACGGACTTCATGGTTCCGTGCACGTTCGCTCCTCGAGACTCTCATGCCGAAGATTTGATACTTTAGTACTTTTGTAGTGGACCTCATCTAATAGAATATATACTATGCTGTGATATATATATATATATATATATATATATATATATATATATATATATATATATATATATATATATATATATATATATATGTCGGTGCATCTCACATACAATGTATAATTTATTACAATTTTGTGTTATTTATATTTTTAATGCCGCGAATATATTATATTGCGTTATTTTATGACTCCCACCCCCCTCCGCGCCCCCCCCCCAATATTTGCTATTGTAATGATGAAAAAAGAATTAATATATACTTTTGTCTACATGGTTTTTGCTTTTTGAATGTTTTTTTTTTCCTCGAAGGGTATTCTTACAAACATTTTATAAGATAAAGTAGCAGTTATATGTTTCATACTGCAGTTCACAATAAATGAATGAATGAATGAATGAATAAAATACTTGTGACGTCACACGTCGATCTGTCTGTGTCGTCCTTGTCCGACACGTGTTTTCACGTATGCACTTTGAGGAGGCCGCGGGGCCAAGCGATGCATTGTATTTAGAACAAAACGATCCTATTATTGGGGCTCACAGGACAGCTTTGGGTGATGTGAACTCACACTGAGGTGTCTAGTCTGAGTTCGAATCCAGGCCGAACTGTAAACTACCACCCTGGTGTTATACATTCAGGGTTATTCATCAATGTGTGCGGCATCCCTTGTCTGAGTTAGAATCCAGGCCGAACTGTAAACTACCACCCTGGTGTTATACATTCAGGGTTATTCATCAATGTGTGCGGCATCCCTAGTTTGAGTTAGAATCCAGGCCGAACTGTAAACTACCACCCTGGTGTTATACATTCAGGGTTATTCATCAATGTGTGCGGGATCCCTTGTCTGAGTTAGAATCCAGGCCGAACTGTAAACTACCACCCTGGTGTTATACATTCAGGGTTATTCATCAATGTGTGCGGCATCCCTAGTTTGACTTAGAATCCAGGCCGAACTGTAAACTACCACCCTGGTGTTATACATTCAGGGTTATTCATCAATGTGTGCGGGATCCCTAGTTTGAGTTAGAATCCAGGCGTAACTGTAAACTACCACCCTGGTGTTATCCATACAGGGCTATTCATCAATGTGTGCGACATCCCTAGTCTGAGTTAGAATCCAGGCCTAACTGTAAATTACCACCCTGGTGTTATCCATACAGGGCTATTCATCAATGTGTGCGGGATCCCTTGTCTGAGTTCGAATCCAGGCCGAACTGTAAACTACCACCCTGGTGTTATACATTCAGGGCTATTCATCAATGTGTGCGACATCCCTAGTCTGAGATAGAATCCAGGCCGAACTGTAAACTACCACCCTGGTGTTATCCATACAGGGTTATTCATCTATGTGTGCGGGATCCCTTTTCTGAGTTCGAATCCAGGCGTAACTGTAAACTACCACCCTGGTGTTATCCATACAGGGTTATTCATCAATGTGTGCGGCATCCCTTGTCTGAGTTAGAATCCAGGCCGAACTGTAAACTACCACCCTGGTGTTATACATTCAGGGTTATTCATCAATGTGTGCGGGATCCCTTGTCTGAGTTCGAATCCAGGCCTAACTGTAAACTACCACCCTGGTGTTATCCATACAGGGCTATTCATCAATGTGTGCGGGATCCCTTGTCTGAGTTAGAATCCAGGCCGAACTGTAAACTACCACCCTGGTGTTATACATTCAGGGTTATTCATCAATGTGTGCGGCATCCCTAGTTTGAGTTAGAATCCAGGCGTAACTGTAAACTACCACCCTGGTGTTATCCATACAGGGCTATTCATCAATGTGTGCGACATCCCTAGTCTGAGTTAGAATCCAGGCCGAACTGTAAACTACCACCCTGGTGTTATACATACAGGGCTATTCATCAATGTGTGCGGGATCCCTTGTCTGAGTTAGAATCCAGGCCTAACTGTAAACTACCACCCTGGTGTTATACATTCAGGGTTATTCATCAATGTGTGCGGGATCCCTAGTCTGAGTTAGAATCCAGGCGTAACTGTAAACTACCACCCTGGTGTTATCCATACAGGGCTATTCATCAATGTGTGCGACATCCCTAGTCTGAGTTAGAATCCAGGCCTAACTGTAAATTACCACCCTGGTGTTATCCATACAGGGCTATTCATCAATGTGTGCGGCATCCCTCGCATGAACATCAAGCTGAATGTAAATTTGTAAGCATGAGTCAGTGGACGTCACGTGAACGGCCTTCTTCGGTTACGAAAGGCAAACAACCACCACCGCCTAAAAGTTGTTCCAGTTTTCTTGGATAAATGATGTCCTCTTAGCTGATATTAACGTTATCTTTTTATCCAATTTCAAATCCAAAAAGGTAAATAAAAACATTGATCACATACACCCATCTACCATCGGCATTCACACCACTGTGCACTGCTCCCACCCAAACCCACCACCTGCACACCAACATCCTCACACCCAAACCTACCACCTGCACACCAACATCCTCACACCCAAACCCACCACCTGCACACCAACATCCTCACACCCAAACCTACCACCTGCACGCCAACAGCCTCACACCCAAACCCACCACCTGCACACCAACATCCTCGCACCCAAACCCACCACCTGCACACCAACATCCTCACACCCAAACCCACCACCTGCACACCAACATCCTCACACCCAAACCCACCACCTGCACACCAACATCCTCACACCCAAACCCACCACCTGCACACCAACATCCTCACACCCAAACCCACTACCTGCACACCAACATCCTCGCACCCAAACCCACCACCTGCACACCAACATCCTCACACCCAAACCCACCACCTGCACACCAACATCCTCACACCCAAACCCACCACCTGCACATCAACATCCTCACACCCAAACCCACCACCTGCACACCAACATCCTCGCACCCAAACCCACCACCTGCACACCAACATCCTCGCACCCAAACCCACCACCTGCACATCAACATCCTCGCACCCAAACCCAACACCTGCACACCAACATCCTCGCACCCAAACCCACCACCTGCACACCAACATCCTCGCACCCAAACCCACCACCTGCACACCAACATCCATTGCAACTTTTAAAAGTATAACCTCACATGAGCCTGCATAGTAACGCCGTGACATCACCGGCCTCTTGGAGGTGATTTCCATTTTGTCTTCCTTTGTTTCCAACCACCTGTCGCTTTGCGCAGCATTTTCCAGTTTACCTTTCGTCTATTATTTCCCATCACCTCGGAGATCCGGCTTCGGGTAATTAAATTGTTCTCTTATCTATTCTCCCAAGGGCATCCATGGGCCGGATCCACAAAGGTGTTCAGAGAGAGAGAGAGGGGAGAGAGGGGGAGAGAGGGGGAGAGAGAGAGACAGAGTGAGAGACAGAGTGAGAGTGAGAGTGAGAGTGAGAGAGAGAGAGAGAGAGTGAAAGTGAGAGACAGTGAAAGTGAGAGTGAGAGTGAGAGTGAGAGAGAGT
>NC_140969.1:6320377-6340377 GCF_056783735.1 Eptatretus burgeri
CCTTACCTTGAAGCTTTGCATCATCTGCAAATTTGGAAAGCCTATTCTTAACCCCACAAACCAAATCGTTGATGTAAATCATGAATAATGACGATCCCTGAGGAACCTCACTACTTACATCCTCCCAGCTCAACATCCTCCCATTCTCAGCCACTCTTTGCTTCCATTGACTAATCCAGTTTGCAATCCACATTTTCCTCCTCACTTTCATCACGAACCAGTCCACCTGTGATAATCCTCAATGGGCCCACACTTCTTTACTCCTTGTGCACTTAAATAATTCCTTGCTGTTATGTTTCATATTTTTGGCCATATAATTCTCATATTTGGCTCTTTTTAGTCCAGGAGCAAGGACCTTAGAAAAATGAAATCGTTCAACGCCCCCTACAGAAAAGGTTTGACTTGAGAGCGTGTTAGAGCAGACCCTCGAGAACACCTCCAGGTAGTATGTGGTTTCAAATCGTGGTGGCATTAAAATTCTACAGCAACCACGATACATGCCAAGGAGCCGCTTAGGTTTGGGGGGGGGGGGGGTGTTACGTAAATGTGAATATCTGTCCAGAATCAATCAATTTTCAATATCAAGGTATTATTGGCTTCATATTATAAATATCTATCAGAATATGTACAACAATAACAACCACTGGAGGTATAAAAAAAAAATCACAAACAAATCAAATATCGGACCGTTTTACATGCACGGCTCTCAAATGGAGATGCATCAAAACATTCGGTTACATTTACTTGTCAATGCTGCGAATGCGTGAAAAAGGAAAGAAATACTCACCACATGTATCTCAAATTATCATCCTTCAGTAGTCGTGGACATTTAAGGCCCTTGTGGATCTTTTAGAGTTTTCCACCCTGTCAGGTCACACCTTTTCTGTTGGGGGGGGGGGGTGTTGAACGATTTCATTTTTCTCAGGTCCTTGCTCCTGGACTAGTAACAAAAGATAAGTTTGGCTGTTTTAGTTCATTTTTTATGGTTTCTATCAATTCCTTATTGACTGGATAATTAAAAAAAATAATGTTTAGAAATGCCATGTTGATGATAACGATAGGAAAACATGCTATGGGTTAAAATTGTTGCCATCGTGTGTCGTTCCGGATTGAACATCTGAAAGAATCCCAAGAGCCAACTGGACCAATGGCTGGTCCAGAGAGTCAGGAACTATTGGATCTGCTACCTGTAAAACGGAAGAAGCTGACAAACTTTCACAAGTGCATAATTTGTCAGATGGACTCAAACGAGACTCTGAGAAAAGCCAGAGATACCTCCATACAATGACTTGTTGCAGCACTGGAACTCCAACATGCACAGGAGAAGATCTGCATTCTCATCAACACCATCAGAAGTATCTAACATCAGCACACAGTCTGACGCAAGTTCAACAGAGATCTGCAGGGTGTTCAGGTCCGAGTCAATGTCCGCTGACTGGACAATGTGCTGTGGGTTAGTCTGCAAGAGTAAAATACACAAAAGGGTGAAGGAGATGATCATGGTCAGTGCTTTCCAAGCCTGTGAATCAATTGTGCAAACACCAAACACAAAGGGCAATGAGGACATGCTGCAGATCACTGGTGCTATCAGCAATGATCTGGCGGCAGCAAAGCTAGATATCACCGAGCTTACCATGCTTCGTACATCAGCAAGACCAATTTGCAGTCTGCTGGCTTCCATGAAGTGAGATAAGAAGCTTCTTGTGATACAGCATTCAAAAATTGGCCGAAAATATCTCTGCTGACCTGGATGGTGGAAAGGCCTTTGACATGTCAATGATGTTGGACAGATACAAAGATTTTCTGCATGTACAGGGAGTGGCAGTCAAGAGCTACATGACTCAGCAACTCAAACTTCGACGAAAGAAGCACTTTGGAGATGACATTGTCTTCCAGAAGTCATATGATCGTACTAAGTCTGAGCTTCTGCACTCAAGCTCCATATCCTTTCAAGATGTCATCAACTCTGCCTACCAGTGTAACACTGCAACAGCCACAGGGGGTACCGAGAGAACAGCCCCCAAATGCGATGGATGACTGTGACAAGGTAACGCTGCCGAACCACACTGCGAAACTCATCAAATCAGAGATCAGTGACTGCCAAGGCATATCAGTCGGCCACCTCGTACCATGGATCTAACAGTTACAAAATCAAAATCTGTGATCCCATTGGTCTTTACTGGCTGCTATGCTGGATTATTGCCAAACAAGAAAAGGAAGGTGAAGACGAGCTTTCATCGCATGAGTGCAGCTACTCATCAGACGAAAGACGTGTTCCGATGTTGTACACTGTGCCACTCATGCTGGAATCAAAATGGCCAAGCATGTGGCCCAGGGAATTGCAGTTTGCCATATGACCAGGTCAAAGCAGCTCATTACCATGCTCTGAAGAATGGGGTATTGTGACTCCAACATCAGTCTTGACAGCAAGACAAGTGGTGGCATTATAGGCATCAATCAGAGACCAGAAGCTCTGGAGCAATGGTTCCTGACATGTCATGAACGAACAGCCATAAAAACAGCAATGAAGGAGATATGTGCCATACAGGACTCAGATGGTGTTGGTACCCACAGAGAAGCAGCACCAAAGAGGGTGGAGAGAGATGAAGGTGATAATCGGAGTCTTCTGACTGTCATCACATCAGAGCTTATAACTGATCCCTTCTCCCTGGATGAGGATAATGTGGCATTTCGCCACGGTTCAACATTTCCACAAGAATAAGGATGCCCCCAGATGCTGCAGCATGCCTGCTCAACTCCTCCAAGATTGGTGCTGCTCTGATGACATTTGTGGAACAGAAACTGAAGATCAATGAAGTGACATTGTGGAATTCCCTGCCAAACCTGAAGATCAAAACATTTGCCACATGAGTCAAGAAGAAAACTGAAATTGGCTCATGAGAAAGTTATCACTCTTCGTGCTGACCATGAGCTCTTTGGTCTCCTCATCATCGCAGGAAAGTCACCGGACATCAAACTGAGAGAAGTCATCAGGTACGAGTTAAAAACAATGCCAATCTCCCTGGCCCATACCAACGGCAGTAAGAGGAAAACCAAAAAAAGCATAACCTACCCATTGCTGAGCAAGAAAAGAAAGTTCACGTCCAGCCAAAACTGCCACAAGTTGCAACTAGTGAGATGTCTTCTGCCCACATCTTTGACATGATGATGCTGGTAACAGATGACAAAGTCTGCTGGTGCAGCAAACTATGGTGAAATGGTATTCAACTACTACAGATTTGTTCCTGCACCTCTACGTCAGAATGGTTGTCAGCAAGTTGATGTTGTCTTTGAACAATACATCAGCCTCACAATCAAAGCTGGGGAGCGAGAGAAACGAGGAACCTCTGCAACCTTAAAAGTGAAAATCCAAGGGCCAGCCACTCCGACTCCAAAGTAGTAACTCAAGTACATTGGAAATGTACAAAACAAAGTGAAGTTTTGTGTCTTCCTGGCAGACACCTGGTGCCACATAGGTGTCGACAATCTGCTTGAAGGTCAACAGCTTGTCATTGATGGTGGCTTCAGGAATGCTCAGAGGTCAGTACTCGTCAATAGAGGACACTGTGAAGACCTGGTTTCCCACAAGCCAGATCATGAAGAGGCAGACCATGACAAATGCTACATGAAAAACATGCCTCTCATTAGCACAACAGCATTGTGATTCAGTCACCTGACACAGATGTGGCTGTCCTCTGCACCACATGTCACAGCAACCTCCAGTGTTGGAAGCTATGGTTTTGTACTGGAGTCCAGGACAAAGCGAGGTATATACCTATCAAGAGCCTGGCATAGGAACTTGGACCTGAGCTGTACAATGCTTTACTCTGCTTTTGCTTACTCATAGGGAGCGATTCAAACAGCGCATTCTCAGGATTCGGCAAGAAAAAGGGTCTCAATTTCCAACTTGTCAGGAAAGAACATCAGACGAGTCTGGGACAGCTTGGACAAGAACCTGAGGTCAACAACAGCAATTCAGAAGCATATGAGGGCTTCATACTTGCAGTGTACTGAACGGCCAAGGGGGCTGGGAGGAAAGTCAAGTCAGGTGAGGTATGGGAGCAAGCGCCGGAGCAGCACGTCACTGCATCCACTTTCCGCCAGCATGCCAGGGGCCTCCATCTGGTCATTCCTGAGGCAGATGCCTGGCCCATCCCCATCTCATCAAGATGCTGATCAACCTGCTGCGACCACGAAGCACGTGGTCGGCCCATTGGCCTCGTCCATTCATAAGGCTCCCTCACTGAGAGAATCAGGTGAGCAGGATCAGCGTCAGGAAAGTGAGCCACATGTCGTACAGCAGCAGCTGATGCTCAAGGACAATGTAGGTAATAAATCTCATTTGAGTCTCTCTCATCAACCGCTCTTTGGACACAAAGTCTGACCAGCGATAGCCAAAGTTTCTCCAAGGAGACCTGGTACTGAAGGAAATAAGTGTCATCTCAGATCCCTGGTCAGAGTCCAAGTGTGACATCCGTAAAGCAAGACTGGAAGCACCAAGAACCTGAAGACTCGGATTTTTGTCGTCCTGCACAGGTACCGACAGCACCACACCCCATGATCCAGTGAATCCATGACTCCCCAGGCCCGACCCAGACATCTGTTGACCTCTGGTTCACAGCCAGCAGAGACATGAATATCACTGCCAAGGTAAGTGAATCTCTCCACAACCTCAACATCCTCACCACAAACAGGAACAGACAAACTGGCAGCATCCAAGATGTCAGGAAAGCCTGGATCTTAATTTTGACCCAGGAAACCCATAATCCCAGCGACTCCGACTCCTCATTCAGCACCTCGAGGGCCCCCAAAAGGATATCCAGAGTCTCCGCAAAGATGACTCCATCATCTGCAAAGTCAAGGTCAGAGATCTTGACATTCCTAAATGATGCAACGCAGCTTGATCTCTCTGACATCCTCCAAAGAATTCAGTCCATACAAGTGCTGAAAAGTGTGGGGGCCAGTACACACCCCTGGCAAACTCCAGTAACAACTGGAAATAAGTCAGAGATGGTACCACCACATCTCACAGCACTCTCAGTCCCAGAGTATCGTTCAGATATCAGATCGATCAGTTTTGGTGACACCCCATGAAGACCAAGAATCCTCCAGAGGGCATCCCGATTCACTGAATCGAACACTTTGCAGAGATCAACATAGGCTGCAAGCAGTCCCTGTGGAACTCTCATCTGCGTTGGGTGAGGACCCGAAGGGCAAGGACACAGTCAATCATTGACTTCTTTGGTGTAAAGCCTGACTGCTCTGGGCACTGGTGCTCAAGCAGATGGTGGTGAACCCAATCAATAATTATTCAAGCAAAGAACCTTTACTCTTAGCTCTCATACAAGCCTCAACATGGTGTACAAAACAAACAAACAAAAAAAAGACTTTGCCCGGCACTGAGAACAGCATCACCCCTTGGTAGTTGTTGCAGTCCTGGCGGTCACCCTTCACTTTCCACAGATTCCTCGCACATAGGCCTCCTTGTCCACCCTTAGCGCACGTTCAGTTTTACGCCTCAAATCCCTGAGCAGCTCAGCTCTGTCATTCAGCCTGGCTCTGCGACTCCGGTCAATGGGATCCAGTGTCCCTTGAGAGACAAAATTCTTCTTTGCCCTCTGGTGAGTTCTAAGACGTCCACCGGCAACATCAAGGATGATGGTCTTGAAGGCACTCCACAACTCCTCAGGATTCCCTAAAGAACCCAGACCCCCCAAATCCTGACTCAGCTTGTTCACAAACAAACAACTACTCTCTCATCCTTGAGCTGGCAAACATTCAGCCTAAGCTGGGATGGAACCATTCTCCTGGATTTACGTTGCAACTTCAGAGTTGCTACCACAAGCCTGTGGTCAGTATTGAGGAACTGAGCACTCCGGTAGACCCTTCAGTTATGGATCATGTTCTCGCGACCATCAACGAGCACATGGTCAATCTCCTTTGCCAGACCACCAGCGTTAGAATACCAAGTCCAGCGATGAGCATGACGGTGCTGAAACCATGAACCAACCATCCTAAGTCCACGACTTCTTCCAAAATCAAGGAACTTAGTGCTAATCTGGTTCACAGTTCCAGACCCATGGGGACCAACACATGTCTCATAACCATTCCTATCGGTTCCAGTCGATGCATTGAAATCCCCCCAAGACGAGAACAGTATCTCGCCTGGGGCACTGATCAACCACAGATTCGAGCGCGACATGGAATGCATCCTTCACGGTGAGATCACGCGCTTCAGTCGGACCATACACAGAGATCAAGGAAACGACACCCAGGGAGTGACAAATTCTTAGTCTCTTAATACACTCGTTGACCGGTGTTACCTCAATTATCATTGGAGTCAGCTTATTATATACAGACCTAGCAACTCCTTGGGCATGGTAACCATCAGAGAGACCAGAGCAATAGTAGGTGTAACCACCCACCATGATCTCGCCGCAATACGGTCTCCGAACCTCAGATAGTACTGCAATACCAATGTTTAAATGCTTGATTTCAGTTGATAACAGAGATAGGTGATCATCCTCTCTTAGGGATAGGACATTCCAGGCATTCACCCGAAGGGACCGCCTCAGGTTACCCAAGGAGACCGCCGTCTGGTGGACGATACCTCAACACCATTCCAACACACACAACCACAATCTGACCTGGGAAAGTAACTGTGGTTTTCCTCCTATAATCAAAGAGTAGGGGTCCTGAAGGCTTTGCCCCAATCCAGTCATCTGGTGAGCTGCCTTGTGAAGGGCAGCTGCACAGGAGGTACTCCCATGAAGTAGCTTTTCAATTTTCTTTGTGTTTTTCTTGTGTTTTGCAGAGTGAAGGATTTTACAGTGGCTGAAGTGCAAATTCTGCCACCAACCTCCGAAAAAAAAAACAAGTAACCCAACTGCAGGAGGACGTCCGCACCCAGTTGGGCATTAGATATGGATGGCCGTTGGCTCACAAGTTGCTCCTCTTCCCTTTGAGAGGTTTTGTTTTTAAATCTGCTGGATGCCCATATCATACACCCTTCTCACCAAGAAACTTGGTGGGGGAGATGGTTTAGTCGCCGACAACCCGACCATGAAACACGTTTGAACAGATTTACATGGTACCTGTAGCAAGTCACAGATCTAATCTGGCCTGACCTGACACTGAGGAAAGTGAACGACGTTATATACTGGCTGTTTTGTCAAAAGGGACAAATAAATGAAAATCCCCCCCCCCCCCGGCCCCTATCTCTGACAACCTTCAACAACACGTGAAGTGAGGAAACTACCAGGCGTATGTATGGAGGAAGAAAGCATTGGAACCGACAAAGAGTCTCCCACCAACAGGTGAACATGGCTGGAAAGTTCAGGATGGTGCCCTGCAGCCTGTGCTCAAGACCAAATTGTCACCACCACGGGGTTTTCCAGAGCTGACTGTCTCTCACTGCAAGAAGTGTGCTTGTTGCCGAGCCGACTTCGCCTGGAGATCCAACAACTTGCCCTGTACAGAAGCTTGTGCATGTACGACCCAAGAAACTTGTGTTAGAATCAAAGGACAGTCCTTGAGTCCACCGATGAAGCAGATGTTTACTGAAAGGGACAACAGATGACATTTTCCATGCTTCCACGAAGTGCACCTAAAATGCATATTCAATTAAGTAAATTGAAGTGAATTTCAGGTTTCTTCCTGAAGGATCATCATTCTCATTATCATCATTGGGAGACGTCACAGTGGACGTCAATTGGGAGACCTCAATATTGAAAATTGGTCGATTCTGGACAAAGATATTCACATTTACATCTCCCTGAAATGTCAATGATGCAAAGTTGTTTTTATAATTACCCTCGCCGAAGGAGAGGGCATTGCCTTTGGGTCCGTTTGTCTGTCAGTTTGTTTGTTTGTTAACCTCCGCCATCGTCGAAGATGGATGGAGGTTACTGTTTTCACCCCTTTCTGTTTGTTTGTTTGTTTGTTTGTTTGTGAACAGTATTACGGAAAAACTCCTCGACGGATTTCGACGAAACTTGGCGGGGGGTTAGGGTTAGGTATGGTCCAAGGATCATGCCATTAAATTTTTGACTTGGTCCCCCCCACCCCCAAAAAAAAATTGTTGGAGAAAATTTTTTTTTTTTGCATTTCTACATGTTGTAAGTGATTTCCAATCCCCGCCCCAAAAATTGTTACCCCCCCCAAAAAAATTGTTAGAGAAAAAATTTTTTTTTTGCATTTCTACATGTCTTAAGTGATTTCCAACCCCTCCCAAAAAAATTGTTACCCCCCCCCAAAAAAAGGGAATTTTTTTTTTGCATTTCTACATGTTTTAAGTGATTTCCAACCCCCAAAAAATTGTTACCCCCCCCAAAAAATGGGGAATTTTTTTTTGCATTTCTACATGTTGTAAGTGATTTCCAATCCCGCCCCAAAAATTGTTACCCCCCCAAAAAAATTTGTTAGAGAAAATTTTTTTTTTGCATTTGTCCATGTCTTAAGTGATTTCCAACCCCTCCCAAAAAAATTGCTACCCCCCCAAAAAAGGGGAAATTTTTTTTTGCATTACATGTTTTAAGTGATTTCCAACCCCCCCCCAAAAAATGGGAAATTTTTTTTTTGCATTTCTACATGTTTTAAGTGATTTCCAACCCCCCCCAAAAAATTGTTCGAGAAATTTTTTTTTTTGCATTTCTACATGTTTTAAGTGATTTCCAACCCCCCCAAAAAATGTTCGAGAAAAAAAAATTTTTGCAACTTTTTTTTCAACAAAATTTCGATTTTTTTTTTGCATTTCTTCATGTTTGAAGTGATTTCCAACCCCCCCTCCCCCCCAAAAAAATGTTGGAGAAAACAACTACAACTCTGTCAGCACTGTTGACATCATATTTAATGAATAAGATATAAGGTTCACTTGAGTGACCCAGCAGTATTGGCGGCGGAGGTTTTGCACTCTCCCGAGTGCTCCCCCTCTAGTTTGTTTGTTTGTTTGTTTGTTTGTCCACACAGAACTTTGGTGTTTTTTCTCCGCAAGCACTTGTCGGATTGAGACGAAATTTTCACCATTGGAGCGACTACTCATGCAGAATGTTTTATTGATAACAAGCATCAGTATGAAAATTTCTGTGGTTCATCTGAGGAAATATGTGAACACAGAAAAAATTATGACGTGATCCGTCACGTGGTTTGGCGGCCATATTGTTAAAAAAAAAAAAAGGAAAAATCTTCTCCGAAACCGCTTTACAGATCAAAGTGAAACTGCACCCAAATGATCGATTCACCATGCTGAATAAAGTTTGATAACTATGACGTCATAGGTTACATAGGCTTGCAGCCATCTGGATTTAGCCACAAACCTTCAAAAATATTCTTCTCCAGAACGGCGAGACAGACTGAGGGGAAACATCAGACATGTTCACCATGAGTTGGGGATACTCGGGTGATAAAGAATAAATGATGTCACGTGGTTTGGCAGCCATAATGCGAGATTGAAGAAAATATTAAATAATGTTTTCTCTGGAACCACTTATCCGATTGAAGCAAAATTGACCAAGTACCATCGAACAATATAGCTGCATACGGTGTGTAAATGATGATGTCATAGGTCACGTGATGTGGCAGCCATATTGGATAGAAAAATTAACCTTATCCAATCAAAAAACTTCACACACGTAATCCTATCCCCAATCCTGGGCAGAGTCCAAATTTTCAATGCCACAGGTCACGTGGTTTGGCAGCCATGTTCGTTTGAAAACTGAAAATTAAAAATCCTTTTTCTCAAAAACTGCTCAACAGATCAATATGAAACATGTGTTATATGGAGCAAGGGCAGTGGATCACAACTGCAAAGATTTGCATTGATCGCTACAGCAGTTTCCGAAATATAATTTTAAAATATTTTCCTTGAAACCAATGTGGCTGCCCCACCAAGTGACTGATGATGTCATTTTTTTAAGTCACATGTACGCAGCAAGCGCAGTGGATCATAACTGCAAAGTATAGTATTGATAGGTTAAATGGTTTCAGAAAAATAATTCTTTAATTATTTCCTTAAAACCAACATGGCTGCCACATCATGTGACTGATGAGGTCATTGTTAAATAAAATATTTGCAGCAACAGTGGTGGATTACCACGACAAAGCCTCCCATCAAAAGGAGAATTTCAGAGAATTTTTTGTTTTTTAATATGATCGACTTATATTTGTTGGGTTATATTTGTTGAAAATTTCAACGTCCTCGGTCACATGGTCTCGCAGCCATATTGGCCAAAACACCTTTTCTGATCAACCCAAAACTCCAAAGACGTGATCGGCCACCCATTCTGAATTTGATTTGATAAAGAGGACATCGTAGGTAAGGTGTCCAATCGAGCAGGGTTGTATCGAAGCGGGGCAGCATGGTTTTGTTTTTCACCATAGAAATTTCGTGAGATTTTCACCATAGATGGGACTACTCATATGGAATATTTTTGTGATAACTATGACGTCATAGGTCATGTGGCGTGGCAGCCATTTTAGAAAAAAAAGAAAAACTTTGGACCTTTGTATCTCCGAAAAACCGCTCCATGGAAAAAAAAATTGAAACTTGGCAAATGTGAAATACAACCCAAAAGAAACAAGTGTTTTTATTGATGATGTCATACGTGGCTTCATTATGACATCATAATTGCACATGTCAAATGCTTTATCTCATCAGTATGAAAATGTTTGAGGGTCATCTCAGGCTAAATTGTAATTGGCAAAAAAAATTGATGACGTCATCAGGCACGTGGTTTGGCACCCAAATTGTTTTTTTTTTTTTTAACATAAAACCTTCAAAAATCTTCTCTATAATGGCCGAACAGATCGAGGCGAAACATTACAGGCATGATCGCCTATCCATGAGGAACAAAAAGTTCTCCAACTATGACATCATGGGTCACATGATTTGGCAGCTATGATTTTTTGAAGAATAAACATTTTAAAATGTTCTTCCCCAGAACAGCTTGACAGATCGAGGAGAAACTTCACTTACATGCTCCCCAAGCCTTGGGGATACCAGGATGTTCACAAATAATTAATAGGTCACATTGTCTGGCAGCCATTATGGTTTGAACGAAATTCTGTAAAAAAAGTATTTCTCTTCAACCGCTACATCAATTGATGCAAAACGTCACAGTTATGATGTAGTAGACATGTGGAATATATGTTTTAAATTTCAATCTGATCGGATGCATGGTCTGGTAGGCAGAATTATTTAATATTTCAAATCTGGGGTCAGGGATTTAAATCAAACTTGGTACAAGTATGTTTAATGATGTAATAATGTGGGCGGCGGCATACTCGCAACGTCGTGATGCCGAAGGTTGTCGTTCTAGTTTTTCTATTATTTTAAGCCCTGCACACACATATATGTACAGAGAATTTCCTTGTGTTGGGGTGGTGGGTTATGCTCATGAGCTGAACTAGTACATTTGCAAAATCTGTTAGAGATTGGCAGAACCGTTTTTCCTTTCAGTGGTTTTCAAACCGACACCAACGTACAGACATAGAATATCCTTGGGGATTTGGTGGTGGGGCTCTCGGTGCTACGGTTTGGCTGCGAAAGAATAACATACAAACACACAAACACACAAAGAAACGCTCAAAAAAAGTATATATATATATATGTATTAAGTGAATCGGATGAAAATTGATGATGTATGCGACCTTAACCTTAAACCTTTTGACCTCAAAAACAATAGGATTCTTGCTTGTGTCTACCTCGACCAGGTGGTACAGTTCCACAAAGATCGGAGTAAAAATGACACCTGTAGGCGATTGACACACATAGACAGACAGACAGACAGACAGACAGAAAGACAAAGCATCTGAAAATGCAAAACCTGTCCACGAGCGCTTTGTACTCAAACTATACTTGACAAAAACGGCAGTTAAAAAAAAATGTACATTTTATTCAATTGTGTTCTCCACATTCTCATAATAAAGGTTTGTTCAGAATCTGATGACAAAAGCTCAAATGGTAAAAAAAAAAAAAGAAAGAAAGAAAAAGTTATGGCCTGTACAAACAGATGGACATGGACACACAATCACGTGTTTGCAAAACCCCATCGCCGCTGCGCGAGGAGGCAGGTTCATAACGGACCAGACCAACCAATATATTTGCGAATCCTCAAACAGATTAATATGTGAATATCTCTGTGCATGCCTCAATTGACATCAATGCCGTGGTTACCACCAAAAGTGGATGGAGGTTATGTTTTCACCCCTGTTTGTCTGTCTCTCTGTGAGCAGGATATCTCAAACAGTTATGGACTGATTCGGACAAAACTTGGTGCACAGGTTGGGTGTGTGACAAGGACGAATTGATTCGATTTTGGTGAAATCCCAGATCTGGATACCAGAATTTTCAAAGCGATTCTTCACCATTGAGAAATGGGACTACAAACGAGATATAGCATGGTATCTCAAAAACGTATGGACGGATTATGACAAAACTTGGTGGTTGAGTTAGGTAGGTGAAAAGAACAAGCATATTCGATTTTGCTTTCGGTCCGAATCCAGATCCAGCTTATCAATGGGATACAAAATGTAAACTGTTCACTGTTCAGCCTGGTGGAGGTATGCGACCTCCCGAATGCCGTTCTCGTTGCATTTCTTTCCATTCGGCAATACAATGGAACTCCTTTCATGTGTTATTGATATCAAGGATTCGATATAAATAAAGATGAGCATCGATGTAATTATTTTTGAACTAATGTAAGATATTCGTTGCTTTGTAAACAATTGAGACTGATTACTCCACCGATGGCTTTCAGGGGATGCAAGCTACTTTAAGTAAATAGTTGCTCCGAGAATATCACATTGAATTACAGACTTCAGCGACTTAATTTATTTGTCTCTTAAATCTCTGCAAGCAAAATAACAAAATCCCAGACATTACAGAGAGAAAATCGTGCCTGTGTTTACCGCAGGTGGAAGTTGCGTAAAGAATTCGTGCAAGTGTGCTGCAGAGGGCAACCTTGGTTAGAGTAAAGTGTGAGATTCATGTCCAAAAGTGGAGAGAAATAAATGACGAAATGAAGATCCTGGATTGAATGAAGAACCCACGGAGCAGTGGCTAGTTCCAATAAAGTGAAAATCTTCAACTGAGTGACCAAACACGGTAAAATTCCCAAGCTCATGGTGAAGAGCTTCAACACTGCGCGTCCAACACGGTGAGACATTGCAAAAGCTCAAGAAGCCCTTTCATGTCGTCAAACTAAAACTCAGTTGAAGTCAGGCCTGGCATCGGCTTGCTCGATTTTCCTTCAGCCCCCTAACTTGGGATATCACAACCAATGTGAAGGCAGTAAACAGCTTGAACATTGAATTTGAAAACGGGGAGGAATACGCATTCGATGAAGACGCTCAAAAGCTCGAGTGCATCAGATGCCGACTGCAGTGAAGAGTCCAATGCAGACTTTCCTGGGCCGTACGAGCAGCCACCAGGTGATACAGAACAGCAGATGTATTTACAGGGTGGGGGTGGAACCGCCAATAGGGAAGAACTGTGGGGGTTGGGTTCGAGTTGGTGTGCATTTGGATGGAGTGCAGGGAGGTGCATCTGGGGATTTGCTGGAGGGTGTCAGTGGTAAGGGGTAAAGAATGGGCGACAGCGATGTTCGGGCACGACGGCACACCGCGGCCCGGTGCATAAAGGCAGCTGCATAGGCCATGTGTCATGAAGACAATAGGCGCATGCGGGCGGGTCTCCTCAGCCAGGCGGGAAGGTGCATATGGCACTCCAGGCACGGCACGCGCCACTAAATGGGAGGCCGGTCCGACGTCTAGACACGTGTCAGGGTCAGGTGACAAGGCTAAGCAGAGCAAACAAAACCTCGCCTCTGTCCAAAGCCAAGGGAGCGTGCATATGGCGTGCTGCGCTCAGCGCGTGCTGCTCCTCATTCACATGTTAATGTCTCGTCGTCTGGGGAGCACGCAGGCACGCGTCTGGAAAGGGACACGCGGAACTCGGATAGGCTTATAGTGCTTCCTTCGGGCCATTAGAGTGTGTAATGCATATCGTCACAAGGACAGCATCGTTTGAGATCAAGTTGGCAAGAGAACTGTGCGGCGAGATTGATCGGGAAAGAAGAAAGGGACAGCGGCTGGTGGGAAGGAATGGCAAGTCCACGAAGGATTTTGGATGAGGAACCTGCATTGCAGGAACATGCGTCCTCAACTCCAATGGACAACACGAATGTACAACGCATCTCTGAGGATGGGTTCAGAAGTCTTTTGTATTTCTGAGAATAAAAATGATACTGCACTACTTGTTTTGTGGTCATGTCTTAACTAGGTTTGCAATGATTATAATTGGAGCAGACAAATGGCTGTTTTCAGTTGAAAAATATAGATAATCCAAAACAATAACAGCAATCAACAGTCCATTCACCCAATGTGCAAAATTAAGTAAATGTTTAGTTTCTTACTTTTCTTCTTTTACTTTGTTACAATGGTGAATGAGATCATATAATCGATGGAATGGGCTGGTATGATGATCTAGAGGTGCACACACTTGCTTCTTGGAACCCCGTGCAGCCTCGGTTTGAATCCCGACCCAGCTATAAACCGTCGTCCCAATGTTTCATAGGCAGGGTGATATATCAATGTGAGTGCCATCCCTCAGATGGACGTTCAACTGGACATCTTATCTGCCGGCATTAGTTAGTAGACGTTAACGATCCCACGGTGCCTTTCGTGAAGAGAAGGCGAGCTATCGCCGGCACCCTGAACAGATTAAAAATTCCTGCCCAACCAAGAGAGGGTGTTGCATCAGCGGCACAGCCGCATCCTCAGCCAATGATGCGACCCCGCAGCCTTGTGCTTCGTACAAAAGAAGATCTATAGAATTAGGTATTTCTAATTAACAGAATCAAATTTGCTCATTGATGAGTTCCTTGCATAAAAGGGTGTAGAAATTTTCAAAACCCGATAGAGCGATATAGGACATGAATTAATTACAGAAATCAGGAAATAAATGAAGGTGGGTTTGGGTTAAACTCGATTTTGAACATGACGAAGGACTCAGAAGAGGAGTGGGTGCAATATAATAATAACATGTGATTCATTGCATTTACGGGAGTAGTTTATGTAAGGCTTGAAAAGTAGTCTTAAAACCCAGGCCAGACACATAAGAGGCAAGTGTGTATACCTCGCGGCTACATTTCCAGCCACATAAAAATGTAAATATATTTTAAAACAAGTTTGTTAACTTGATCAACTTTGACTATGTTTTATTCTGCATTTCTTCAAGTCTTTGAGGTTGCCCTGCCTTACTCTTTATTACTTGAACTTGGTTTCCCAGCATCATAAACCATATGTTCAAATGGGAATGCCAGCATATCAAACCAAAAACTACGGGTTCAGATAGGAATGCCAAGCAGGCAATCTCTAACTCTCACAACCTTGGGAGATTCAACTCTCTCAGAGCAGACAGAATACAGTCCCCTTATCAAAGAAAGTTATGGCCCCTCATAAATTGTACAAAACATCCCCTCAGTTAATGCATTGTGGCCTCATGGACACGAACACACAGAAAAAAAGCTTAAAAGGTAAGGAAATTATTCTCTAGGATGGACAGCGTTCCGATCCAAACACCTCGCTCATGATGCATACACGTTTGTCCACTGTCTAACTCATGTCCTTGTTATTCACGTAAAAAGTATGTTCCGTACCAATGAGCAGATAAGACCCATCATCACTTCGCTGAGGGATTAAATCAAAGACAGCGTGTTGCAATTCAGAAACATATTGCACGTCTGTCTGTGAATCTCAATGAGGATGTAAAATGAAGTAAAACACAAAAACAGGATCTTTTATAACACATAGTTGTTAGTGTTTCTGTTGTAGTGACTGTGGTTGTTGTTGTTACTGTTGTTTGTGTGCTCCCTCCGTGTACTTTATTTTTTTTCTCTCTTGCTTAGAAGTATGACTATATATAATTTTGTGTGCTCCCTCCATGTATTTTATATATATTTCGACTGTTTGGAGAAGAATTACTATATATAATTTTGTGTGCTCCCTCCATGTACTTTATATATATTTCGACTGTTTGGAGAAGAATTACTGTATATAATTTTATGTGCTCCCTCCATTTACTATATATATATATATATATATATATATATATATATATATATATATATATATATATATATATATATATATATATATATATATTTCGACTGTTTAGAGAAGTATTACTATGTATAATTTTGTGTGCTCCCTCCATGTACTATATATATATATATATATATATATATATATATATATATATATATATATATATATATATATATATATATATATATATATATATATATATATATATATATATATATATATATTTCGACTGTTTGGAGAAGTATTACTATATATAATTTTGTGTGCTCCCTCCATGTACTTTATATATATTTCTACTGTTTAGAGTATTACTATGTATAATTTTGTGTGCTCCCTCCATGTACTTTATATATATTTCTACTGTTTAGAGTATTACTATATATAATTTTGTGTGCTCCCTCCATGTACTATATATATATATATATATATATATATATATATATATATATATATATATATATATATATATATTTCGACTGTTTAGAGAAGTATTACTATGTATAATTTTGTGTGCTCCCTCCATGTACTATATATATATATATATATATATATATATATATATATATATATATATATATATATATATATATATATTTCGACTGTTTGGAGAAGTATTACTATATATAATTTTGTGTGCTCCCTCCATGTACTTTATATATATTTCTACTGTTTAGAGTATTACTATGTATAATTTTGTGTGCTCCCTCCATGTACTTTATATATATTTCTACTGTTTAGAGTATTACTATATATAATTTTGTGTGCTCCCTCCATGTACTTTATATATATTTCAACTGTTTCGAGAAGTATTACAATGTATAATTTTGTGTGCTCCCTCCGTGTCCATCACTCTTTATTCCAAGGGTTTGTGTTGTCGTAGAATAATAAAAATTGCAAAGTTGGAACCGTTACATTAAGCTCCAAGTACTGCGAAATGGAATATTGTTTTTTGATGATTAAATGGTCACGACGTTTTGAGACGCTGAAATTTTTCTTACGAGCAAATCGATTATTAGCTTTCCAATGACACCGTGTACAAATTCCTCCAGAATGCCTCAGATCAATGTCAAAAACACAACATTCGATTGAGGTTAATGACATCCTGAACCTTTCCCTTAACGGGACCGTGCTGTGTTCTTACAACTATGCATTGCTTCAATCGGCGCTAAATAATGCCTCAGATAAATGATCATTAAATTTAATGATAAACTGTATTTTTGAAAGCATTTGATTTGGAAAAACAAAATACACCCCTGTAAACATACAATGGTGGTTTTCGTAGGCCCCGGTGAGAGACGTACCAACAAATAAGGGAGCCATAGCTTAGTTATATCTGTAGTAATTTGTCTCGCGAAATTACCTCTCCCCTCGTATCAGTGGAAAGGAAAGATGCATTGTGAGTGTAGTGAGAACAACTATCCCATTGTTCTTTTCCTCATTCTCAAGCTGCATCCTAAAGCTCCCTTTTTAAACACTTCTAATTCTCAAGCACTTCTAAACTCTTCACAGACTCAAACCACATACAAGATTCACTCCACAAACCACAACACAAACCACATGAATCCATCCAACATGCTTCAGTGGTCTGCACCAAACACGGCACCTTCTGCAGCACAACAAATTTGGGCACAGCATGCCAGTAACGTAAACACAAGACTCATTGCCCTGATCTTGCCATGCCACCAAGATTGCCCCGATGTTCCTGCAACCAATCACGATGGCTGGATCAAACAGTGCCAGCCAATCAGAGTGGCTGGATCGTGGAAGGTGGACATGGGAAAAAGACAGAATCTGAGCCATAAAATGCCTGGCAGATTCGAAAGAGTTGAGTTCAGAGAGAAAAGAGAGAGTTCAAAGAATCAAGAGCAGCAAATGTACAGGAGTTGGTCAAGTAGTTCTGAGAGAGTTCAAGGTGAACCACACCAAGTGCAATGCCTGGGGACATGGAATGAGTGCTGAGAACGCCACGGAACGAGTGCTGGGCAGTCACAGAATGAGTGCGGAGACGCAGGCTCCTAGGCATGGTCACCACCTCCTCACTGACTTCGTTAAATCCAAGCAAAAACTCTCGGGCATCAAGAGAATCAAGTGGTTCTCCTTAGAGCTAACTTACCTCCTTGCACGCCTTACTCACGTATCTTACATCCATGCACCTACCACCACACACTCCTCATTAAGCCTGGTGTTGGCTTAGCGGCTAGGATGGCTAACTTAGGATCCGAGGATCCTGAGTTTGAGCCATGTTGGCTGCTTAATTAACACCAAGTGGGGTTGACTCTGCCTGTCATCCTTCTGAGGTCGGCAAAATGAGTGCCAGCATGCTGGTATACTGTGTCGGAGTGGCAGCCCATCCAGGATTGTGTCCAATAGCCAAGGACACAGCTTAGGCAGCAGCAACGCTCTGCACAAGAGTATGGTCCTGATGGATGGATGGTAGAGGGGCACAGCATCAGCGGTACAACCACGCTTCCAAAAAATGATAGCTACCTGGCAGCTAAGCTGCCATTCGCAAGAACAGAACTCCTCATTGACTCGTCCTGGTTTTATGGAGTACTAGTACGTGCCCGTACGTGCAAAAAAAAAAAACTTACAAACCGCGAGCCAGAAACAACAACCACACAGGCTGTTCCTTTGCTCTCGCGTGGCCGTACGTGCGTGGCTGTACGTGTGTGCCCATACGTGCGTGGCCATACGTGCAAACCAAAAGAAAAAAAACTTTCAAACAACCACACAGGCCGTTCCTTTACTCTCGTAAACGACTGGATTGGGGCATTGTGTTTATCAATAAATGCACATATGAAATCGAGAAATTATTAGAATACAGTAAGTCATCACTATCCGGAAGTGGTGCGTGCCCGTACGGAATGTTCACATGCATTCCACGAATTATCGCTTGTATTGAAGTAATATAACAACTGCTGTGATACTTACACACACATTTAATTAAATCCAAATTAAAATCAAGTTTACCTCCCTGTCTTTGCTTGCCATGACATTCGCTGCCATTGACCATTGCCACTCCTACGCCACGGGAACTAAGGCGCTTTTCCCCATTGTAACCGGCACGGCCCGTGATGTCATCATCGGCCAGCCGCGCACCGGCCTACGCAGCAACGTGTCTTGTCATTGGTTTGGTAAATAAATGGCTATAACTTTAGCCTGGTGTTGGCTCAGTGGTTAGGGTGGCGGCTTGGGATCCGAGGGTCCTGAGTTCAAGCCTCGTTGCCCGCTGAATTAATTCACCAGGGGGTTGACTCAGCCTGCCATCCTTCCGAGGTCGGCAAAATGAGTACCAGCTTGCTGGGATGACCGAGTCATTCAAGTATCCTGCGTCAGAGTGGCGACCTGTCCAGGATTGTGCCCAATAGCCAAGGAGACTGCTTCGGCAGCACCAACGCTCTGTACAGAGTATGGTCCCAATGGACTATAACTTGGGAAGCACTTGTCCGATTAATATCAAACCTTGAAAAGGCACATACTCAGGTCCCCAGCAATATACCTGGCAAGTTTCAATTAGATCGGACCAGTGGTTGTCGAGAAACAGCGGTCACACACACACACACACACACACACACACACACACACACACACACACACACACACACACACACACACACACACACACACACACACACACACACACTGCTGGAATTATAGATAGATAAACAGAGTTCACAACAGTCTTTCTCAGGACTCGCACTCCACTCACCCACATACACCACACCTGCACCTCTCACGCACCTGCACTCAATACCATGTAAGCCATCCAGGAGAATGAGGGTCGACACCACACACCACATGATTCACTCCTTTGTCCATCACTCTTTCTCATCTCATTTTCCCAGAATGACTGAGGAGCCTGTGTGTGTAAACTCTGTGACCAAGTTGACTGATTA
>NC_140969.1:6345377-6350377 GCF_056783735.1 Eptatretus burgeri
CTGCGAACTCCTCCTCTCCTCCTACTTCCAACTCAACTGACGAACGCAGTCGTTTTTATAAGCCCCGTGGCTTCGCTCTTCCATCTTTGACACTCTGCCTCCGACCTTTCACCTCGCTCCCCATTGGCCCGAGGAAAAGTGGGCGTGAATGCTTTTTGATCCATGAATTTGCATATAGCGACCGCCCTCCAACGCCCTGGAGGCGGGGCCAAATCGCCCCTCGCTCACCGATTGGACGGAACAAAAGTGGGCGTGAGTCGTTTTTGATCCGTTTTTCTGCGGAAGGTCCGTGATGTTTCTGAACAGGCTGCTCGGTGCGCGCCCCGCACGAGTCCAGCATCGGTGCCCACGAGTGGCGCGAGATGACGGTAATGCGATGGTGGCGAGTTGTGACGGTAAAGGTCGTGGCGGTTGTGGTGAAGCGGCGTTGTGGTTGGTGGTTGTTGTTGTGATGGCCGCGTTGTGGTTGGTGGTGGTAATAATGGCGGCTGGTCCAAAATAAAGATAGTAAAAGAAAAACGGCTATCCTGAAGAGTCGCAGCCCTCATGAATGACATTTATTCCCTCTAGACAACGGGTTTGGGCCTAACTACACATATACTTACCGAGATATCTCACCTAAGGGACCTGAATGGTGGTTTGTGAATTTCGTCAACCACAACACTACCCCCTCCCCTTTTTACAGACTCGTCCCGAGTCGTCAAATTTTCGTGTGCCATCATGTGTAGTTTTCCCCCAGTACATTTTACCTACGGATCCCTGAGTGCGACATTCATGGTATTCGTGTCCCCAAAATAAATAACCTAAGGGCTGAGTAACTACCTAAACAAACTCACTCACACGGACGACTTAAATAAAATTGCCGGCGCTAGGACAGACATGCCGGGGGCGCACTCATATTTTCAGTACATCTTACCTTAACTTACAAATTTTACACTAAACCATGGCCCAGGATCAATGAACTCTGCAAAAAGAAAGCAGTTAGCAGGGAGCCAGGCTGCTCGCATGCAGTCTCTGGCTCAAAACAATGCAGGTGACAGGGAACGTGGCTGGCTGCTCACACGCAGTCCAAGGCCTTCCTTTTTGAACTGAACGCAGTGAACCACAACGGTGCATGGGCTGCACAAACGTAGTCTCCGTGCCAGCTCAAGTGGCACACGCAATGAACACAACGAATGGGTGGATGAATGGTTTGAACTGAACGCAGTGAACCACAACGGTGCATGGGCTGCACCAACGCAGTCTCCGTGCCAGCTCAAGTGGCACACGCAATGAGCACAACGGATGGATGGATGGACACAAACGCGGTGCACGGGCCGCCACTGCAGGCCCGTGTTGTAGCTGCCAACAGGGCAGTTCTCGCAGCTTGCAAACTGTTGCCTTGCGGATCCTGGCGCACATGGAAATGAACAGGGGGGGGGCAAAGCAAAAATTGAACGGGGCTGGTGAACAGGGGCAGTGGGCATGGCATGGCAAAGGCAGCAGGCAAACACAGCCCGCAGAAGAAGGCCGCTGCAGGCAAACACAGCCGGCAGATGAACTGGCCGGCACAGGCCTTGAAGAAAAACAGCCGCAGATGATCCGGCCGGCACAGGTCTTGCAGCAACACAACAGCTGCCGATGAAGTGGGCCGGCACAGGCCTTGAAGAAAAACAGCCAGCCGGCAGAGGAAGTGGGCCGGCACAGGCCTTGCAGTAACACAGCCAGCAGATGAAGCTGGCCAGCCTTTGCCGTTCAGTGGAGGTTGGTGGAGGGAGTGCGGTGGTGCTGGCCACTTGGAAGGCGGGCTCGGACCTGCCTACCTGTCTCCCTCCCAACCTATCGCCTTTGCCTGTCACTGTACATACCCACTCCCTTAATTTGTCAAACCCCAATTTAGCCCCAACTTATTTATTTATTTATTTATTTATTTATTTTTTTTTTACTTCCCCACTATAAATCGTCCCCTAACCCCCTTTACTGTCCTTGTTCGGCTAACCTATCCTGTCACCTAGCCTACTCCCAACCCCTACGTTCCCTTCCCGGAGGGGAATAAGGGAGAGCTAATGTCCTGTGTCGAGGCCCAACGAAGCCTCAGAATGGCCTCCCCAGAGTTCAGCGATCTAACCCAAAGTGGGTCCAGCGGCCCACAACGAGAGCGAGGGGATGGATGGTGCGGAGGGGTACACTTCCTAATCTACCCTATCCATTTAACTGTTAAACTACCCCGGGGCTTTCAACAAGCGCCTCTCGCTTAAACTATTGGTTCTAACAACCCAGATTCCCGTCGCCTGTGTTGGTGTCCTCACAATTTCGGGCCTCGCCCCCCAATTTTCTCTCCGTGCCCTCACACGGTCTCATGGCTGGGACACGTGGCTCCCTTTGGCAGGCACGACCCTCTGCCGATTCTCCCGCTATGGCACCCCCGGGCACTACACTGCCTCCAAGCCTACCAGCTCCCTAACACCGGGGAGTGCCCCCCATGGCACCTCCCCTGAAACACACACATGGCAGGCTGGCTTCCCAGGCCCCTTTCCGAGGGTCACCCGTGCCCACAACACTGCCCACGCGGCTAATGGCGCCCCGGGCCCCCGCACCAAGCAGGCGCACCCGTGCCCACTACGCTATCCCAGCCCCCCATGGGCCCTTGGCCTACCACGGCCGACTAGCCTGGTGCCCGGGGTACCCACTCAGCGATACTCACCTTTCGCAGCCACGCTCCCAAGCCGTCAACAGGGCTCCTGCACCCCTCCAAACGGGTTTCGAGCCTACACTCCCACCAACAGCAAAACGACTTCCATTTTTCAAATTTGACTAACCCCCTAACTCACTTTATTCTGACCCTGGGGTCCCTTGGGCGGGAGTCACTCCTCCCCCCAATCACTCATCGCACCATGCATTCCCCATTCGCTCCATTCACACAGACCCGCTGGCCTCACTCACTCACCAAGCACATGCTTCCACTTCACTCACCAACTCTTCAACACACTCACCGCTGAACTCTGCCATCCTTCTAACTACATCCCCTAACTAACTCGTGCTCCCACGTCGTCCCTTAAACTACAGCACGTTCCTTTTAACACTACGTAGCTAAGCTACGTCCCCTCTACACATTCACTGTCTGTCACTGTCTCCTAACTCAAAAAAAAAATCATTTTATTTCCCAACCTAAATCTGGCTACAATCCCTCTAACTAGTGCATTCCACGGACTCCATGAGGACTTACCCCTGCCCCATGAAGTCGGTCTAACTAAGCTAACCCTTCCCCCTAACTAGTTTCCATCCTGTGCCCTAGTTAAGGGGGTCTTCCACCCCTTGCCCAGGAATCCTGTGCACCTGAAAGTGAGGCTTGCTTTTTCCCTTTTTCCCATGCGCAGCACCAGCGCGGCAACTCGCGCACTTTGCACCTGCCCGTGACGTCATGCAGCTGCACGTGTTCCTCGTCCCTGCTTGGACGGTACTATCCGGCAGGGATACCCCTCCTGCCGGATTCCAACCCCGCGTGCAGCCATGGCGTCACCGTGCGCATAAAAAAAAAACACAAGCCCCACGTCTCGAGGGGTTCCCCACGCGAACACATGTGCTTTGCCCGTTGGAGCTTTACACACACGATCGCGTGGAGAACCCGTCCGGTCCAAATCCGAAATCCTGCCTAAACTTTGTCCGTCCGCGGGATCGGCAAATCCACCGCGTGCGTTTCCGGACCGGGACTTCACTCTCGCAAGCGAGCATGTGGCGGCCTCGTGCGTTGCACAGCACGGACCGCGTGCTCACTGCTGGGTGAACCCGGCACGGTCCCCGAAACAACAACAGCCGCTACTCGGCTTTCTTTCTTCTGTCGCCGTCGTCGTCGCCATTCGACACACGCACACCTGCGTGTTACGACGCTAACAGTCCCTTCCATCACATTCACCCCGGGAGACGCGGCTGCGTGCTCCCGCATGCCAACCGACATCTCCCTCACATACCGCTCTCTCACACACACGGTCTCCCTTGCATAAACCATACCACTCACACGTGGCATTTCCCTTACACAAACCATACCACTCACACGTGGCATTTCCCTTACACAAACCACACCACTCACACACGCGGGGGCACTCACCCGCGGTGCCTCATTCACACACCGTGCCTCACTCACACACGCGGGGGAACTCACCCGCGGTTCCTCATCCACACTGGCCGTTTCATCCACACACACGGCCTCTTCCACACACGGTGCCTCATCCACACACGGCGTGCTGGGAAGCACGTACTCCGGCACCATCGCCACCACACCACTCACACACGGGGTCGCTTCCACACACGGGGACGCACCCACGCCTTGCACCACACACACAGGGACAACCACACTGGGGATTCGTGTCCCCACAAGGGTCTCCGGGGCCTCTATACCCCCCAAGCTCTCCGTGCAACCGTTCGCAGCACTCGTCCCCTCGACCTCGCAAAGCACGACCGAACTCACCTGGTCGTGACTCGCCTCAAGGGGGCATACTCCCTCCCCTCGTTCCTGGAGGAGGCCATCCAGGTGCTCGCACTGGGTCCCTACACGCTCCGCGAGCTCACCCCCATTGTCCTCCACTACCTCCGTGTGTGTGTGTGCGTCACTTCCCCCGTCTTCATCGTGTAGTCTTCCCTCTATCGTTCCTATCTCCCGTGTCTCTGCCAACTCAGTCACCTCTTCACTCTTTACCTCCCTTGTCTCAACTATTATTATTTCCTTTGTCGTCACCTCGTGTCTCGTCTCACACGTTTTGGTCTCCCCATTTCATTTTTCCCTTTCGGTCATCGTCACGACCCTCGCCCAACACGTCCCCCTAATTATTTTTTCACCCGCCTCCACCGCGGGCCCGACAGCCGTTGCACCCCCACCCAGCTCGTTTGCTCCCACACGTGGAGTCGCCATTTTTATCTCCCTGGTCACGGCCTTCATGCCCGCCTGCAGGCATCGGCCCATGTTCTGCGTCTCACCCCGCAGCTTTTTCGTTTCGTTTATAAATTCATTCGTGTTTGTATCCATC
>NC_140969.1:6355377-6367877 GCF_056783735.1 Eptatretus burgeri
ATGTTGCTTGCTCGTCTGTGCTGTTGTCACATGGTACATCGGTTTGGGGTCCACTCAAATGTTTTAACTTTTTTTTTTAAACGTACGTTTTTTCCCAGATTTGCTTTGACGCCCTGTTGAACACCTTGTGAAACATCTGAAAATATCGACACAGATCTGGCAGACGCCCTGAATAGGCAGTCACTCTGGAGGACAGAGCACGAGATATTGCAGTGAATGTATTAAATCAGAAAGCTCAATGAAGCTGGTTAATTTTGTTATTTTCCGAAACTTTTTTTTTCACCCAATATAATTCTCCAAACAGTAGAAGAAGATACGTTTATGCTTTGGAAATTTCACATTTTCTTGTGAATGTATGGAGGAAACATGGCCTTGCTTACTTAAAGTAAATAAATGTGTCGGCTTAGTTTTAAGACTCGTTATTTCTTTACATTATCAGATTTCACAACAGATTTCACACTTATTTAGTCTGGACGATATTTGATCCTCAATAGTCCATTTGCCGTTATTATGTGTTCCATTGTCAACCTTGTTGATGTGGAAAGTGAATGGTTTTATGATTGTTTTGGACTAACATGGGTCCATTAATAAAATTCAGGTTGGTTGCCAGGGTGGCCACCTTGGGGAACTCCTGTAATTTGCATAAATTCAAGATGGCCGCTACAGGTCAGACAATGGGGCGAAGTTTTTAATCGGTCAACATATAATCCTATGTAATACCTCTTTTCCATATGATTTTGACATGAGGAATTCAATTTTGGGGTTATTTTTTACCTTCAGGAATAAATAGAGGTTCACATGAAATGTCCATGACTATTTTCTGCTGAAAATTATGCAACACCAATGCAAAAGTGAAGTCATGAATGGTTCACAATGTCCGCCCTGCTTCCATGAGCTGTTCATGGTTTGCGTTCAGCTCGCCAAGTGCGGAGTACAAACCAGGGAAGTTGCCAGCCCTCAGTGTCTTCAGCGCTGACACTTTGCCCTTGCCGTATGGGTATGACGTGGTATCTGAGCCAGTGATGTAGTGCATTCCCAAAAGCTGTAGACACTTGGGGCCAAGCTGGTCACAGGTGGTTTTGATATCCCAAATTGCTCCATCCCACCTTTCCATCTGCACTGTGGCCTGGATGTTGCGCTGGTAAACCCAGTAAACCATCAATACAAAAACAGTGTCATCAGAGAGGATACGTATCACTCTTGCATTACATTCAGCAGCCATGAGCAGGTGTGAGATCATTGTAACGTCTGCTTCATCATGGTTGAACGCACCATGGCTACGGCTCTCCACAGTAACTCCTTCACCAAAGTTATAGGTACTCAAAACCTTGGACAGCTGCAACTTGTTCTGCTTGTTTTTCAGAATGGCATCTCAACGAGGCAGGGGTGTGTTTATTGTGAGGTCATAGTTGATGGAACCAATGCCAGCATGCCTCACTCATTCATGGTCCTTTGCAGAAACATCATAATATTTGTCAAAGACCAAGATCTTCTGACCAGCAATGGTAGACAGCCTTGTCTTGATGGACTCAACTAAGACTGACGCAGTTCCCCTGAAAGGCCAGACAATATGATAGAGAAGTTGGCTCGCGTCAACAATGGTAACATCTGGTTACAGAGGCTGCTGTGCCTGAACACAGAGTTTGTGTGCCAGTGGTGCTTTGTTGCCTTTCCTTAAGCACCCATATTCATCAATCACTGAGGGGGGTACTGCGCAGAGCTCAAACTGGAAGATAGGTCCTAGCTCCATTTGTCTTTACTGTCCAATAGTCAGCAGCCTGAGAAAGATGGTTTCTAGATCAAAGATCGTCTTGTCCCCAATTTTCACTCCTTTCTGTAAGTGTTCCATTGTCTTGATGGGGCATGAGATGGTTGCATGGAATCCACCTGGAAGGGATGCATGGAACTCTGCAACCATTTTCTGACCTATAACCACGGAATCCTCAACATTCACTTCAGCTTCTCGGGGAGCAATTCGACCATTGGCAAAGTTGTACAGATGTGGGGAGTGATTCTCAAGAGGATGAGACACATTCGACAATTCAAGTAAAATCCGGCGCCTATCATCTGCATCAAGTTCTCTCCTCTTCTTCTCCTCCTCCATGTGACGTGGTCCGATTCTTGTGTCCTTTTCTCTCACTTGGTCTTCATTGTCCTTGTTTGAGGAGTCAGGGTAGATGTGCTCCATTGTATCTGAGATGTTGGCAGTGACAGGAAAGGAATCGATCCACTCTGCTACCATCTCTGGAGAAAGAGTCAGACCCTTGAGGCCACCCTTGCCAATTCTAATCGCAGTTTGTTCACCGAACTGATCAGAGCTCACACCATTCCATTGCCAGGATTGCCAGGAACTCGAACATTGACCTCAAATTTACTTCTAATCACAAAAATAAGGTTAAATATCGATTCCTCGTGCCAAAATTATATGGAAAAGATGTCTCATGTGTAATTTTAAGTTCATTACCTAAAAAGTTATATTTTCAGCCCGGTCGATGACGGCCATCTTGTATTTGCGCGAAAATAACACATTTCCCCATGGTTGCCATCCGGGTAACCAAGCTTAATTTTGTCTATGCATGTCTGTGAACAAGAAACCACCATAAAATCATTCACTTTTGAGGACAACAAGGTTACTTCTCTGGCAAATGGACTACAAAACTGAAATCACATTTCGATTATATACCATAATTAGTCTGTGAGTGTAGATCGTGGAAAATCATACCATGTAATCCATGAAATCACTCCAAGCTCCTAATTTGAAAACTTGTAGTACTGACAAAAGCGATGTATAAAAGGATATATAGCTATGATGAACAGGCATTCGACATGAGTGAGGAAAATAAAAAACAAAATTTTCGTTAAGAAATTGTTGTGGCCTGGTCCAAGTCAAGGCATTGTTGAGCAGGCCAAGAAACATGGCGGCTTCAGACCTCAGCAAGGGACCGAGGAAACGCCTTCAGACCCAGAGATCGAGGTGGCCAAGAATCATCTGATGAAGAATATAATTAAATTATTCCCCAAATAATAAACCCAAACACCCAATTTTCACTCTTGCACTTCCTTGGATTTTTCTTACTATGCATGCAAAGTTTCAGCCAGCTCGGTTATATGGTTTTGAAGTTATGGAGGACTCTCTCTCTCTCTCTCTGACTCTCTCTCACTCTGTCTGTCTGTCTGTCTGTCTGTCTGTCTGTCTGTCTGTCTGTCTGTCTGTCTCTCTCTCTCTCTCTCCCTCTCTCTCTCTCTCTCTCTCTCACTCTCCCCCCCCCCCCTTTTCTCTCCCTCCCTCTCGGTGTGCTTCAATGGCTGGTTGAAAATACAATGGTTATCACTCCAGAAAATGTCTGAGTTGCGTTTCCAATGCAACAGTTTGTTTTCGAGGTGATTTCGGCTATTCGAGCCAATGCCAATTTTCTCATTCAAAACACATGCTTGTCCAGGTGTTTGTTTTCCCAATGACGAGCTTTTCAATAGAAGCAGCTGTTTTGTGATTCTTGCTTTTTGTGGCAACGATGCAACTACAAAGTGGTTGTTTAACCATGTTGGCTTCAACCAACATTCTCTGGCCATATGGTACCGGTAAAAAAAGACCCATTGTTCTGATGAAAATGATTAACTTTGTTCGAGCAAAGTAGCAATACTCGATGGAGGCCATAGTGGAGAACAAAAACAAAAAGGGAGCGACATGTTGTAAAGACCCAAGAAAAACAAACGGTGAATTTTGAAGAAACAAACCCCAATGAGAAAAAAAAATAAAAATGAAATGATACAATAAGCATGAGTACGAACCAATCAAGTAGGAATGAAATTGTCGCATTGTCACTCTACTCGAGAGTATTAACACATAAATAAGATGCATTTGTCAACTATCTATAATTCCAGCAATGTGTGTGTGTGTGTGTGTGTGTGTGTGTGTGTGTGTGTGTGTGTGTGTGTGTGTGTGTGTGTGTGTGTGTGTGTGTGTGTGTGTGTGTGTGTGTGTGTGTGTGCCTGTGTGTCTGTGACCGCTATTTCTCGACAACCGCTCGTCCGATCTAATTGAAACTTGCCAGGTATATTGCTGGGGACCTGAGGATGTGCCTTTTCAAGGTTTGATATTAATCGGAGAAGTGGTTTCCAAGTTATGGCCATTTATTTACCAAACCAATGACAGGACGCGGTGCTTTGACGTCACAATATATATTTTTTTTTTTTTGCACGTACGGGCACGCACTGGTTTACAACAATATCAATTAAATGTTCAATAACAATCAATGTCCTTTAGGTACATATAAGCAATCTCCAATTGAAGTGATACACATCGCAGACAGCACCTTGTATGTGTAACCTCAGGTCGTGTAATTGGAGCCGAATTGGAGTTTTATTCTTGACCAGCGAGGTACCACCCATGCTATGCAAGGGAGGGAGCCCAAAAGCAAACACACAATATGGAAACAGCGAATGCCAAAAGATGAACCAATAAATTCTAAATACCTGTGACACCTTCAGTCGAACGTCAGGCATGGACAGCCAGTTCGTGGAGGACTTGGCAAGGTAAGTTGGGTCATATTTCAATGATGTCGAGGGCGAAACTGCAAACGCCGAATCCTCGAATGTCATCGGTGGAAACCCTCACATCATTTCCTGATTCTCCTTTAAACTCAATCTCTCTCCACTTCAATTCCGAGCAGCATCATTCCAATCACAAATTAATACTCTACCATTAATACAACAAAATAGTGCATCGCAAACACTCGGGAGGTAAATTATATAGACGCCATTCTCACGTGACCCCCCCCCCCCCCCCGATACAGACGAATCTGCCAGTGAGAAAGGGCAGACACAAAACTTCAGGTAAGGTATGGGAGCATGTGCCAGAACAGCGCGACGCTGCGTCCACTTTCCGCCGGTACACCAGGGGCCTCCGTCTGGCCATCCCCCAGGCAGATGCCAGGCCCATCCCCATCTCCTTGAGATAATGGTCAACCTACTGCAACTACGAGGCACGTGGTCAGCCCACTGGCCTCCTCCACTCATGAGACTCCCTCACTGAGAGAATCTGGTGAGCAGGATCAGCGTCAGGAAAACGAGCCACATGTCCATACAGCCACAACTGACGCTCACGGACTATGCAGGTAACAAATCTCATCCGAGTCTCTCTCAGCAACCGCTCGTTGGACACAAAATCCGACCAGCGATAGCCAAGGATTCTCCGAAGAGACCTGGTACCAAAGGAATTAAGTCTCCGTCTCAGATCCTTGGTCAGAGTCCAAGTCTCGCATCCATAGAGCAAGACTGGAAGTACCAAGGACCTGAAGACGTGGACTTTCGTCCTCCCGCACAGGTACCGGCAGCGCCACACCCCATGATCCAGTGAATCCATGACTCCCCAGGTCCGTTCCAGACGTCTATTGACCTCTGACTCGCAGCCAGCAGAGACATGAATATCACTGCCAAGGTAAGTGAATCTCTCCACAACCTCAACATCCTCACCACAAACAGACACAGACAGGACAGCAGCATTCAAGATGTCACCGAAAGCCTGGATCTTAGTTTTGACCCAAGAAACCCGTAATCCCAGCGGCTCCGACTCCTCATTCAGCACCTCGAGGGCCCCCAAGAGGATGTCTAAAGTCTCCGCAAAGATGACGACATCATCTGAAAAATCAAGTTCCGAGATCTTGACATTCCCAAACGATGCACTGCAGCTTGATCTCTCCGACATCCTCCCTAAAATCCAGTCCATACAAGTGCTGAAAAGTGTGGGGGCAAGTACACACCCCTGACGAACTCCAGTAATAACTGGAAATAAGTTAGAGATGGTACCACCACACTTCACAGCACTCTCAGTACCAGAGTAGAGTTCAGACATCAGATCGATCAGTTTTGGTGGCACCCCACGAAGACCAAGAATCCTCCAGAGGACATCCCGATTCACTGAATCGAACGCTTTACAGAGATCAACATAGGCTGCAAGCAGCCCCTGCCGAAACTCTCGTCTGCGTTCGGTGAGGACACGAAGAGCAAGGATACGGTCAATCGTTGACCTCTTTGGTGTAAAGCCTGAGTGCTCTGGACGCTGGTGCTCAAGCAGATGGTGGCGAACCCTATCAAGAATTATCTGAGCAAAGACCTTGCCCGGCACTGAGAGAAGCGTCACCCCTCGGTAGTTGTTGCAGTCTTGGCGATCACCCTTCCCTTTCCAGAGAGGGACAACAAGGCCCCTCTTCCAGTCAGTTGGGATGATGCCTGTGTTCCAGGCAGAGCACAAAACTGCATGTAACGACACGAGTGCAGCATTTCCACCAGCCTTGAGAAGTTCGGCATGGATGCCACAGATCCCTGGAGCTTTGCCCCGTTTCAACTGGTTCAACGCAGCCCGTGTTTCCACAAGCGAAGGTGGACCACAGTTGATTCGAGGGTCAGCAACAGGGATTGTAACACCCTTGACGTCCAACTCGACAGCTGGGGGATCAGCCTGGTACAACCGCCCAAAGTAACCGGCCCAGCGGGCCTTCACTTCAGACTCCTCTGTCAAGAGCCTACCACTCTCTGCTCGAACTGCAGTGCTCTGAGGGATGAGCTTGGATGAACGCAATGCGCGAATTCCCCTGTAAGCGGGACAAGAATCACCTGTCTACAGGTGATGCTCCACCCCCTCACAGATTCCTCGCACATAGGCCTCCTTGTCCACCCTCAGTGCACGTACAGTTTTACGCCTCAGCTCCCTGAACAGCTCAGCTTTGCCATTCAGCCTGGCCCTGCGACTCTGGTCAATGGTATCCAGTGTCCCTTGAGAGACAAAATTCTTCTTTGCCCTGCGGTGAGTTCCAAGACATCCACCGGCAACATAAAGGACGGTGGTCTTGAAGGCGCTCCACAACTCTTCAGGACCCCCCAAAGCACCCAGACCCCCCAAGTGTCGACTCAGCCTTTTCGCAAACTCCTCAGCTGCTCTCTCATCCCTGAGCTTGCCAACATCCAGCCTCGGCTGGGATGGTACCATTCTCCAGGATTTAAGGTGCAGCTTTAGAGTTGCTACAACAAGCCTGTGGTCAGTATTGAGGAACTGAGCACTCCGGTGGACCCTGCAGTTCTGGATCATCCTCCAACGACCGTCAACGAGGACATGGTCAATCTCCTTTTCCACACCGCCAGCGTTGGAATACCAAGTCCAGCGATGAGCTTGTGGGCGCTGAAACCATGAACCAGCCACCCTAAGTCCATGAGTTCTTGCAAAGTCAAGGAACTTAGTGCCATTCTGGTTCATAGTTCCTGACCCATGGGGACCAACACACACCTCATAACCGTCCCTATCAGTCCCAGTCGATGCATTGAAATCCCCCAAGACTAGAAGTGTATCTCGTCTGGGGCACTGATCAACCACAGACTCGAGTGTGGCGTAGAATGCATCCTTCATGGTGAGATCACTCGCCTCAGTCGGAGCATAAACAGAGACCAGGGAAATGACACCTAAGGAGTGACGAATCCTTAATCTCATAATACGCTCGTTGACCGGTGTTACCTCAATTATCATTGGAGTCAGCTTATTGGACACAGCTACAGCAACTCCTTGGGTATGGTAACCATCAGAGCGACCAGACCAATAGTAGGTGTAACCACCCACCATTATCTCGCCGCAATCTGGTCTCCGAACCTCAGAGAGAGCTGCAATCCCGATGTCCAAACGCTTGAGCTCAGATGATAACAGAGACAGGTGATCATCCTCTCTTCGGGATAGGACATTCCAGGCACCCACCCGAAGGGACCGCCTCAGGTTAACCCAAGGAGACCGCCGTCTGGTGGACGACACCTCAGCACCACTCCGACACACTCTCCCGCAATCTGACCCAGGGAAGTTACCCCGTGGTTTCCCTCCCATCATCAAAGATTGGGGGTCCCGAAGGCTTTGCCCCAATCCCGTCATCCGGTGAGCTGCCCTGCGAAGGCAAGCTGCGCAGGAGGTACTCCCACGGAGTGGGTTTTCAGATTTTTTTGCGTTTTTGCGTTTTGCGGAATGAAGGGTTTTACGGTGGCCGGAGTGCAAATCCTGCCACCAACCTCCTAATAAGAAGTAACCCAACTGCAGGAGGACGTCCGCAGACACAGTTGGGCACTAGATATGGATGGCCGTTGGCTCACAAGGAGCTCCTCCGCCCTTTGACAGGTTTTGTTTTTAATCCTGCTGGTTGTCCATATCCAAACACCCTCCTCACCAGAAAACCTGGTGGGGGAGACGGTTTAGTCGCCGACAACCCGACCATGGAACAGGTTAGTACAGGTTTACATGGTACCTGTAGCAGGTCACAGATCGAACCTGACCTGACAAGAAACTTCATACGGATTGAAAGTCAAAATCATAATTGTGTCGAGGTATTTATAAAAATTCCCACCCACCTTAGGACATCCGCTGAGACCCCAAAACGCTCCACAGAAGGATTGACGGGGCTAGCCCTAAAACTGAGGGAGTAGTTCGAGGACGGACGGATGGACACTCCTGCTTTATGATATAGATACGCCAAAAGCAACACGAACATCAACCTGTTTTAAACATATGTATGGGCTGTACTTCCACAACATCTCCCACAACAGTTAATCCTACAATTGAATTACTGTCATAAACAAAACAATTCCTGGAAAAAAAAATATAAAAACAACTTGGAAGAAATGACCACTTCTCAAATATCAAGGTTTTTTTTTGTGTACATAGTCGAGGCACGTGGAAGAACTAGTATTAGTACACTGAATGTATCAGGACAGAACAGGACAAAAGTAACCGCAAAGAGAGGGAGGAGGAACACCAACAGCAGAGCCGAATGGCAAGACAGAGGGAGGCAGACAAATAATGGGTGTGGGGTGAAATGGGTGGTGGTGGCGGGGGGGGGCAGGATAGGATGCAACAGGTGGGCAAGATGGATAAAGAAGGAAACGCTCAGGAGGAAAACCTGGAAATTTTGGAGAAGGAGGGATTGGGGTGAGGATGCAAGACCAGAAAGGAAGCGACAGAAGACAGAAAGACCACCAACCTGTCTGAAAGGGTGAAGTGATCGGCCCATCGACTCAGCTTCATCACACGAAATTCCAATAATTAATCTTAAAGTCCTTGGATTCCACGGCGTCAAGCTGAGCAAGATGTGAAGCAGGGGAGCCAGCCTAGAGGGGAGAGCAGTACTCTGTCAAGCTGTGGATGAAGGACTTGTAGGTGGACAGGAGTTCAGGTGTGCCAAGGAAGGACTTTGTGTGAAAGAGGATGCCCAGTCGGTGGCTGGCTTTGGAGGCCAACTTTGAAAGATTGCCCAAGAAAGATCATGGCTGAGAGTGAGATCCAGGAGTTTGAATGACTGAACCTCCTCAAGAGTATTGTTAAGAAAGTAGATATGAGGGCTTGCCAGATGTTCCTTTAGGAGAGAGATCGAGAGTGTGTGAGATTTGTCAGGATTGAAAGACATATTACAAGTGTTTGACCAGCTTGTGATTTTGTCAAAGTCAGTAGAAAGGGAAGAGTCTGCAGCCTGCCTGTCTGGAGGATGAGGGACGTCATGACACAGGGTGGAGTCATCAGCAAATCCATAAAGACGATTTCCCAGTGAGTCAGAGAGATCATTGATGAAGATCAGGAATAGGACTGCGCCCAAAACACTACCGTGAGGGCACACTCGCCTTGACAGGGAGAGGAGATGAACGGATTTCATTGAGTGACACACATTGGCTACGAGAGTAGAGGAAGTCAGCGAGTCATGTGTGGAGTTTGCCTTGGATGTCATAGGTAGAGAGTTTGGAGAGCAGGGCAGGATACCCTTATTTACGAATGTGCTGAGCCTTCTGGGTAAACAGGATGATCTGCAATGCTACGTTAATAATGAAGACACAGACTTATTTATCTCCATACTTTTTGAAAAAAAAACGGGGGGATATTGTAGTTGGCCCAGTCTGTCTGTCCATCTGTCTGTCTGTCCGTCCATCCATCACGCTATTTCCTCCGAAACGGTTGTGCAGAAATTCACCAAACATTGTAGTTATGATCACCACATGACAAGAAGGTGCCAGGGCAGTGTCATTTTTGGCCCCAACTTCTGGAGTGGGGTCAAAAGGTCAAATACTGATTTTTTGTTGTTGTTGCAATTATCGGCTCATTTTTCAACATTTTTTTAACGGTACATTGAATATGCATTCAGCATTGGGGGACGCATGAAATATGTCATGATATTTTGGATTTGACCCTTGGGTTCACGCCCAATACAAGGCAGTGGGGACCTGGAGTCATTGAGGTCAAAACAGAAAAAAAAATTAAATCAAAATTTGATATTGGGTCATTCCTGGTGGAACTGTTTGCCATCTTTCATCATTGCACGACGTGGGAAGCGTGGGGATTTGCCATGGTTCATCATCAACTTCACTCTCGTTGGTATTGTGGAGACATGGCTTCAGGTATTGGTGATGCAGATTATGTCTGGTGTTGGCTTCATGGTTAGGGTGGTCGGCTTGGGATCCTACGATACTGAGTTCAAATCCCATTCGGATGTTGAATTAATACCAGGTGGGGTTGACTGTGCCTGACATCCTTCTGAGGTCAGCAAAATGAGTGCCAGCTTGCTGGTATCCTGTGTCGGAGTGGCGACCCGTCCAGGATTGTGCCCAACAGCCAAGGAGACTGCTTCGGCAGCACCAACGCTCTACATAGAGTATGGACCCACTGGATGGATGGATGCGGATGTGCAGATAAATGGTATAACAACTGTATAAATTTGACAGAAAGAACTAGATCGGTTCTCGGTAGAGCGCATACTTATGCCAGGCTGATTAGTTTACATTTTGTATCCCGTTGATAGGCCAAATCTGGATCCGGACCTGAACCAAAATCTAATTGGCTTGTTGCTGTAACCTACCAAACTCGTCCACCAAGTTTTGTCATAACTCGTCCACAACTTTTTGAGATATCCTGTTCACAAACAGACGACAGACAGACAGACGGGTGAAAACGTAACCTCTGCCCACCGAGAGAGGACAGAAATACAAAGTACATGTATGATGAAGCGCTAAGGTGAAAGATACAGAAGACTGAGGCAGATCTAGATATCGCAGGTGTTATCTACCAAAATCTACCAAAGCAATATTTATGTGCAAAACGAGAAATTGAATCGGATTTTAGCAAAACTTGCTGATGAACATGACGATGTCACGATAGTGGGTGACTTCAACGATCGAGACATAAACTGGGAAACGATGCAGGTTGACTCATGGAAATCAGAAGCCATCCTACATAATGTACTTTATAATATGTGGACACGACGTGTGAAAGAACCAACAAGACAAGAATCATTATTCGACTGAATCTTCACATCAGACTCCCAACATGGTCGATGCTGTTGAAATGCAAGTCCACTTTCACAAAAGTGATTGTTGTGGACTGAAATGGGAAACCAACTATGTATGTGATGATGTCGTTGGAAGACACGAAAAGCTAAACTAAAGGAAAGATGATCTTCCTTCCTTCCATCCTTCCATATCAGTGCTGCTTCATCAGGATGAAGATTACTGCACTGCAGGTTGTGTGCAGCCATGGAACAGTGCGAATACAACCATTATACCAGTACACTGGTACTCATTTCACCGACCTCAGAAGGTTAACAGGCTGAGTCAACCACACCTGGTGTTAATTCAGTTGCTAACAGGGCTCAAACTCAGGACCCTAAGATCCCACCATCCATCCATCCATCCATCCGTTGGGACCATACTCTGTATGGAGCATCGATGCTGCCAAAGCAGTCTCTTTGGATATGAGACACAATCCTGGACGGGTCACCACTCCAACACAGGATACTCGAACGGCTCAATCATCCAAGCAAGCTGGTTGGTAATAATTTTGCCAACATCAGAAGGAGGACAGGTTGAGTTAACACCACCTGGTATTAATTCAGCAGCCAAGCAGGATTTGAACTCAGGACTCAAGGATCCCAATCCCACAACCCGAACCATGAAGCCAACACCAGACTTTGCATGGAAACGAGATCTGACAGGTATGAGAGAGAATCTGGAAAAGATACATTGAGAGACTTTTTTTAAAATAGATTAGCTAGTAGACTAGGCTTGGAGCAAAACAAAAGAACTTTAACATCAGCTTATTGTTCAGCATATCGCCAACGAGACGACAATGGAAAAGAAAACCCCATGCCTAAAAAGGAGGACACTAAAGACAGTCAGACGTAACCATAAAGCGTGGAGAGAATCCCAACGGAGGAAAGCCGAGGAAGCAAAAAGGAAATCTAAAAATCATCAAAATAAAGGCAAACAAGAAGGCAGAGCTGTGCAAAGGCAAGTTGAAAGAAAGTTTGCAGAGAACATTAAGGAAGACCCAAAAATCTTCAACCAGCACGTCCGTTAAAATCAAAAAGCGAACGACATCTTCGGCCCACTGAAGAACGGCGTGGGTCAAATTACAAAATTCCTCCCGGTCAACAATCATCTGAGGCTCGAAACAACTTTTCCCCAACAGTTTTTAACCAAGGAAATGAGACGAAGTG
>NC_140969.1:6372877-6392877 GCF_056783735.1 Eptatretus burgeri
GGATTGTGCCCAATAGCCCAGGAGACTTCTTTGGCAGCACCGACGCTCCGTACAGAGTATGGTCCCGATGGATGGATTTATTTGGAAATTGATATTTATTGAGCCGACAGGTTTTCTGTCAGGTAGCCATGTGTGCATAGTTTCAGTTGTGATTCCCCAGGGATATTTGGCCAGGCCTGCTCTCCTCACGACTGAAGCATGCTCAGCCGATTTGACTTTTACGCCAACAACAGTCATCATGGCCGATTTAGGGCTTCGCTATCATCTGTGCACGCAGTCCATGTTTGCATCAATTCTGATCTGCTGATATTTGGTCTGGAATGAGATCATAATTTCCATGTCTTGCTGACTGACCTGTTGAAGTTAACATGTCAGGCAGAATAGACCAGTTGAACAATTCATGTCAGGTTGACTCGATCGGTTGAGGTTGACACATCAGGTTACCAAATATTGTGAGATGCTTGCTTCATTATTTGTGGTTCCATGCATGATTTCAACTCTTTCAGAAACACTTTAATGACACTCAGTATGAGCAACATCACACCGACCGCAGGAAGCTTTTGAGACCGCTGCAGAGCCCGTGATATTCATTCATGCGCCTGCCCATCTGAAACCGAAGTACCAGAAATCGTCATCGCGCGAACAGAGGAAAAGATGGACAGAAACTTTCTCGCCATACGGAATATTACTCTTCGTTGTCGGGAGATGAGCCCAATGACATGGGTGGAGCTAGAAGGTTAGTAGCGGTCTCTCCTGTTTTAGCAAAAGTTGGGACTACCAACAAAACTTTCGTTGGAAGTCTCAGTTAAAAAGGGTCATTGAGGGACAGAATTAACATTTCTATGGACAAAACGTGAATGTTTTCTCTTTTAAGACATTCAACTATGACAAAGAGAACAGTGACATTTTGTTTACCACCAAGATTTCTCTCATCCCTCCGAGGAAATTGCCGTCAAAGTTCCCTTTGTCTTGTTTTTCCCGCAGATCCAAGTGGGATGGATGATGACGATCGAAGCGGTATGGACGACGATGATGCCACTGGCGGGAATGAGGATGTTGGAGGATGGAAACACTGCTTCAGACAGGAGAACCATTGAAGACAAACTTCAGGCTTGACCAGAGAAGAATCGACGTTTGAATGCAAAGCTTCTCAGAGAACAAAGGGAGAGACATAAACGGAATCGTGTTAATATGAAGAGAGTGTTCACTGTGAACCGGCTGGAGAAACTTGCTCATTCGACAACTCGTGGTTGTAAGTGGTCCAGTAATACGGTGAAGACAGCTTTTCACTTGCGGGTTTTGCCGGTGGTACGAGTAGCTATGAACAACTCCTCACCCAAAACCAACCACTGCCGTCGCTGTGATCTTTGAGGACAATGCTCGAGGTGGTCGGGATGGAGGCCGGAATTCTCGATGAGGTCTTCGACTTTCTCAAGTTGAATGTTGCCCGACATTGGACGAAATGAGCATTGAGGCAGGTCTCCATTTAACAAGTCTGCATGCTGTTTCAGCGGGGATGTGACCCTACCTTGGCATATTGGCGACGCCACGCATGCCCTCGTGTTTCTGCTCGGAGGCGCAAGCACGCACTGGAAGCAGACTGTCGAGTACCGCTTGGTCGGAAACAGCATCGATGGTATGAGACTCAAACCTATACTGTTGGGGATCATTCAGCGAGTGAAATGAATAGGACTCCATGTCAAGTCCATCGCATTTCACAAAAGCTTTGGAATTGTAGGTTCAAAATACATTATAGTCATTATCAAGATCCATCACGCCTTCAAAGACATACTAGATCTCCAATTAATATTCGATACGCTGCACTTGGTAAAGGATTTTAAAGCAGCTTTGGTGAATGGTAGCATCTTCCATCTGAGTGAGGACATAGTTGCCAAGAATGAACACCCTCAGTAACTGTCATTGCCATCAGGAAGTTGATCGACTTCCAGGTTAATCACAATTTTAAGCTCGCTCTCAGACTGACAGATGACAAAGTTGGAGGCGCTTCTCATTTCAATAAGACGAAGGTCTCATGTGCATTGAATTTCTTCGGCAAGTCAGTTATCTCAGGACTTCGACATGTGGTGCAGCATGATGGCGAAGGTGCGGAAGTTCTCACTGTAGCAGGTTCCTCGACTTCCTCAACAGGTGGTTCGACTTAATGTGCGGTCGACATCCAGTGATGGCCCCGAGTTGGGTGAACATGGAGGCGTACAAACTTGTTGTAGCTCATCTGGAAACTACGATTGAACTTTTCACCAACATGACGATTGGTAAGGCGTGGAAACCGTATCAAACTGGAGTGATCTTATCCACCGCTTCAATCCATAATGCATATATACATATATATATATATATATATATATATATATATATATATATAACGTAAGCAAATGGCGAGGGCACACACATATATTCTCACAGCAAGGTTTACACAATATTGCCTGGAGAACCTCTTCAGCTCCATCCATCAGAAAAATCCCATTCCTACAACTGTGAAGTTTCAACATGCATTGAAGATCGTCACAGTTGTGCAATTCTTGAAATATCTGTGAACGGGAAGTTACTAAGAGGATGACAGAGTATTCCTGGATCAGCCAGTCGCACACAGGGAGGAGGAAGCGACGGATGATGGCTTCGATATTTTTTTTTCACTTTGCAACCTGTTATCGAGCTCCATCGTCAGCCAAGCAGAGACCTGTAGTTTGCGTCATTTGGAAGGATACTCCATCTCAAAAATGAAGAAAAGATGATGCCAGCAGGTGTCTGCGAGTTGTCGAACATCCGGGTCAGATAACATCGGAGGGCAGCCTTCATGCTCCAACTGTGCTCAAGGAATACAAGCAAGGCTGTCTCACCCATTGCTCGAACATAGGAATGAAACTGTTCATCCCTGGAGAGCGCTACTTTCGGGAGGTCGAAGGCCAGCTGAAAGGGAAGAACTTCTTAGCGAAACTAGTTGAGCAAGCTGATGACTTCACTCGCAATGTTCATATTCCATCCTGCCATGATTTGAAGGATAAACTGCTCCGAAAGTTCTACATAAGGAGGCTACACATCTTTGCGTGGAAGCAACAAGACATTCGAAAGCAGACGAGCTGTCGTCGTGGAAAAAACTCAAATGATCTGTTCCTACTGCTGACTGCTCGACTGTTCGTGTCGAGCGCTCGGATTCCGGACCACCATTCTGCAGTCATTGTCAACACTCGAATGCGAGATATCCATCCACAGCATCATTGGTCGCATCTGACCGGTCGTCATCAAGTAGCATCGTTCATCCCACCGATGATGCCACATTGTGGTGTCCTGATTTGTTCCAATAAACTTCTGTCATTTCCTTGAACCTGTGTCGTACAAATCCCTACTGCACTCAAAACAAAAATATTGTTCCCCATTTTCTGATCTCTGCTTCCAAGCGAATATAACTTGATTGCCAGTGGAAACACAGATTTTCCTCTCTCTCCCTCGTATGCTGTCCAAGCGAGTCGTGTGATGTGCTGAATTATGGCCGTAGTAGTCTGAATTTATCCGGAGCCAAAAGCCAGCCAGTGTGTCCTGAATTCAATCGGTGAAGATAGGAAAAGTACTGAAAATATCATCTTTGGATGGAATTCAAAGGGTAGAAGTGATATTACCTCGGCAGTGATGTTCATGTCTCTGCTGGCCGTGAGTCAGAGGTCAATATACGTCTGGGTTGGGCCTGGGGAGTCATGGATTCACTGGATCATGGGGTGTGATGCTGCCGGTACCTGTGCGGGAGGACGAAAGTCCGAGTTTTCAGGTCCTTGGTATTTCCAGTCTTGCTCTATGGATGCGAGACTTGGACTCTGACCAAGGATCTGAGACAGAGACTTAATTCCTTTGGTACCAGGTCTCTTCGGAGAATCCTTGGCTATCGCTGGTCAGGCTTTGTGTCCAATGAGTGGTTGCTGAGAGAGACTCGGATGAGATTTGTTACCTGCATAGTCCGTGAGCGTCAGTTGCGGCTGTATGGACATGTGGCTCGTTTTCCTGACGCTGATCTTGCAAACCAGATTCTCTCAGCGAGGGAGTCTCGTGGGTGGAGGAGGCCAATGGGCCGAGCATGTGCCTCATGGTTCCAGCAGGTTGATCTGTTCCTACTGCTGACTTCTCGACTGTTCGTGTCGAGCGCTCGGATTCCGGACCACCATTCTGCAGTCATTGTCATTAAAGAACCCAAGGTCTCAAGGAGATGAGGATGGGCCAGGCATATGCCTGGGGGATGACCAGACGGAGGCCCCTGGAGTACCGGCAGAAAGTGGACGCTGCGACGCGCTGTTCTGGCGCATGCTCCCATACCTGACCTAAAGGGGAGAAAACTTCTCCATTCATGATATCACCAAGTTTCATCCTTGTAAATTGCGTAGAGGACCTGGGCATGAGGATGAAACGATTTTGGAATCGGAGCCAATTTTGGGCTGGCAGGATGGCCTAGACGCACACTCACATTGAAACTGTCTAGCCTAGGTTAGAATCTCGACCCAGCTATAAACTCTCATGCCGGAGTTTCACGGGTTGGGTGATTCATCAATGTGTGTGTGCGTGCCGTCCCTCGGATGTACGTTAAATTGGGCGTCCCATCTGTCGGCATGAGTTCGTGGACATTAAAGAACCCAAGGTGTCCTTCAGGAAGAGTAGGCAAGCACCATGGTACAATTTCCAAATTCCTGCTCTAACATCAGGCCTGGCCAGCCAGTTCATGAAATACTTGGGCCAGGCTTCCCCCAGGCCAATCCCACAACGATGTGGGAATAATTGTGGCTGTTAAAGAAGAAGATAAAGAAGAAGAAAAAGAATCAATTTTGGAATTTCGGCAAGTTGTTAAAAATGTACAGGAGAGAACAGTACAGGATTGTGCAGTTCTGTACCTGCTTTCAGGAAACATTATTTATTTATATATATATATATATATATATATATATATATATATATATATATATATATATATATATATATATATATATATATATATATATATATATATATACATATACTGTACCATCTCCACCACGTACACACAACTTTGTTTTATGTATTTATTTTTATACACTCTTCCATATCCACGACCAACACACAGCTTTCAATTTATCCGTGAGTTCATTTATTTATTTAAATGGTAAATCGACACATCCCCATTTTTTTTAAGGTGATGGGATGTGTAGATTTGATGACTCGTGTTCTTGTGTTCTATATTGCCAGGAGATCAGGATCACACTGGATGTCCATTGACTTTTTCTCCTCCTGTGTCACCCATGAATGGCAAAAATGTCCCGCACATGGCATTTCGTGCACCAATTTCAAGCTGATTTGTATATTCCTGTTCAGATCGCAGGAGAGGGGGTGTGTGTGTGTGTGTGTGTGTGTGTGTGTGTGTGTGTGTGTGTGTGTGTGTGTGGGGGGGGGGGTGTTGGTGCATTTTTCCGAGGAAGGATTTAGCATGGCACCTGAAACAAATGGATAAGCAAGGAGTCATGTCGATGAGAACTATGTAAGGGGTCACCAAAGACAATCAAACTCTGATTAGATTTGTGTTTGGCCCTTGGCAGAAACCCAATCATGGGGGCCCTTTGGTGAAAACATATGCCATGACTTGACTTTGTCTAATCACATCTCCAAGCTGCCCTTCAGAGCCAGATGTCGACTGAGCGGTCAACCACATTCCATTCCTCTTCAGCTGCTCATAGTATACAAAGGCTTTGTCCGCAGTGTGCAGCCATCTATTTATGATGTAAAAATGGTGGAATTGTTTACCCCCACCTCTCAACTGCCTCCCCCTTCCCCTCGTGTATGCCTTATACATCCCCGTAGGCTTCTATCGTTTTGCTCCTATCCATAATCCTTTTCTGCCTTTCCTCCCTCACTTGTCGACCCTACTTTCCTCACCTTTGTTTAACTCAATATTCCATCCGTCTCCCAATGCATGGTCCCATCATGGTGTATGTTGGTCATGATGAACCACGACAAACCAGAGTCCACCTGTCCCTATGTGGCACTTCAGGACATGTTAAGCAAGAGCGAGAATTGCTTAATAAAGAACGTATCATAATAAAGTCATGCCCCAAGTTTCAGTTGGATATGCTAAAGGGTATGGGGACAAAGTCTGAAAAACCATAGGTGGGATGGACGGACGGACGGACAGACGGACAGAGAGCAACAAACATATATATAGTCCCTTGTGGTGAAACAGTTGGGGACGAATAACAGCTCCTTCAAGGACGGACAAGTTTCCCTCGAGCTTATTCCAAACAACACAAGACGTGAAGAGAGCATCCGCAAGTCAATCTCTCGAAATAGTAATTGTACACCATGGGCTTCTGCAAGGTACACCAAAGGGTGAGCAAAGGGGTCAAGGGACAGAAGGAAGGTCCCTTGGTTCCCCCTTGGTTCCCCCTTGGTTGGCAAAAGAAGAAACAACAAAATCTAATAACTTTAACCCATGAAAAAAAGAAATCTCTTCTACACACTCAATAGGATTTTCCTTTGTGGGCTTTCCAAAAGCCATCTTTAATTTTGAACCCATTATAATAGGTGTGTCTTTCGTATTCACACAAGAAAACAAATGAACAGAAGTGATTGAATCACACAAAGTGAGACCATAATGAATGAATAACAAACAGGAAACATCATTTTATTCCCTCTCACTTGTGTTCACAGTCTCCACCCAGAACCCTTGATAAGGGACAGTGAGATATATATATATATATATATATATATATATATATATATATATATATATATATATATATATATATATCTATATCTATATCTATATCTATATCTATATCTATATCTATATCTATATCTATATCTCTATCTCTATCTCTATCTCTATCTCTTTCTCTATCTCTATCTCTATCTCTATCTCTCTCTCTCTGTCTCTTTTTTTCCTTCTCTCTCTCTCTCTCTCTCTCTCTCTCTCTCTCTCTCTCTCTCTCTCTCTCTCTCTCTCTACCCTGGATAGCACATGGAGTTGGTGATGGATGAGGGGGCATGGGAGGGGTTGAGACAGCGAGAAGGGAGGACATATATCAATGTATAATATTTTTTTTTAAATGAAAAATCCGCATCCAACCAAAACGTAACTAGATCTACTCATTTCTAATTTCAATAACTAGTACACCCATTCCCGACGGGGGCGACAGGAAGGGTCGTGTTATTATCCTCTCTGGGGTATATATATATATATATATATATATATATATATATATATATATATATATATATATATATATATATATATATATATATATATATATATATATATATATATTACAGTGGATCTAGGCTCCAGTCCATGATAACCATACAATGCCTCAAGGATGTCGGGATTCCTCCAACTTTCTTCCAGTTTAGTGTTAAACAGCAGTAGCAACAGTTTAAAAAGGTAATCATATGTGTTTATGGTTTATAATATGTATATTTCCGGTCGGGGTGTCCCACGAAACGCCACGATAAGCTATTTATACACGTTAACATGGAGTTTGTCCAAGGATGAAAGAAAAACCCCTTGGGGACGGGGGATATAATTTTTTAGGATTAATATTGTTTTGTAATAACAATAATATTATGCCATTATCATTCATGTTGTTATTACTTTTGTTCATGGAAGCGGTATTGGAAAGATGCTACGATTAGCTATCTTAACACGGATTTCGTCCAAGCTGGAAAACCCCCTGGGGCGAAGGGGGAAATTAAGTCGCCACAACCTCCATAGTGTTTAAATCTACAACAGGTTTTCTTTTTATTTGATTAAAGCCTGTGTGAAAGAACATTATATTTATCAATAACTTAATGGTTCGGGTGGTGGGCTTGGGATCCTTGGATCCTGAGTTTAAATCCCACTTGGCTGTTGAATTAATACCAGGTGGGGTTGACTCTGCCTGTCATCCTTCTGAGGTCGGCAAAAAAAAAGCGTCAGTTGCGGCTGTATTGACATGTGGCTTGTTTTCCTGATGCTGATCCTGCTCACCAGATTCTCTCAGCGAGGGAGTCTCGTGAATGGAGAAGGCCAATGGGCCGACCACGTGCCTCATGGTTGCAGCATGTTGATCAGCATCTCAAGGAGATGGGGATGGGCCTGGCATCTGCCTGTGGGATGGCCAGACAGAGGAACCTGGAATACCGGCAGAAAGTAGACGCAGCGACGCGCTGCTCTGGCGCATGCTCCCTCATCTGATCTGATCTTTTCCCTCTCACAATACACCTGATTCGGTTGTCCTCGTAGATCTGCAGCCTCTGCTGTTGTCTCTCTGTCACTGGCACCATTTTGAGACAGTTCAGGTTGGCCGGCATTTCATAAGACACCAGAACTTTATCATTCAATTTCCTTCACATTTTTCTGTCTGCATTAATCCCTTCACCCGCATCCACACATTTGTACCCACCTGAATCCTCCTCCACACCTCTGGTTCTGACCTACCATATCCCTGTCACTGTTTCCCCCTAATATACTCAAACCTCTTTCCCTGTCTCATGTCCTTCCCCTCTAATCTAATATTCATCTTTTTTTCTCTGCTGACAGACCCACCACATCACCTCCGTCTTCTCCGTACTCATTGTCAGTCCATTCTTCCCAGACGCCTCCCTCCACTCCTCCAGTACCTCCTGTATCTCCCGCTTTATACTCTCCACCACAACAGCCTTATTGTCCTCATTCAACATCCTTCTCAGAATACCTTTCATGTTTACCTTCCTCTAGTTTACCAACAGCTCCATCACCTTGATAAACATGTGTGAGCTGAGAGAACTTCCCTGCCTCAAACCGATGTTCGCGCTGAAATCCTCCGACATCCTCGGACCAATCAAAACTCTTCCCTTGTATATCCCATATATTGAAAAATAAAAACAAAACTGGGCATTTCTTGGATGATGGCGTTTTGATATCCGTCGTATCAATAACATTAAATAACTGGTGAGTTAATCGAACACCGTACCCCGCACAGTCTTGAGAAAAAGGACATGGGAAGGGTGTTTTTAAACTCTTGCCTTGCGTTTCTGAGCACAATCGATCTATCCTCCGAGCCACGATTTTGTCTGAACCTCAATATTCCCAAACACTGAGAGAGTGCGCAGCAAATTTGATTGGTCGAGATGATGTAAACTGGTGTAATATTTTGTCCAAATACTGCAAAACTGGAGGTTTTTGGAAGTGTAACGAAGGTGATTTGTGTTGTACAGCGGTCAAGTATTTCATTAAATTGAAATAAATTTGAGGTTTTAAACTTTAAAGGATGTAGAAAACAAGACAAACTTTTCTTTCCGGCCGTTGATGCACAGTCTTTTATACCACCTTATTTAACACATTTTATTCGTTTTTCTTGCCTGTTGTTTGTGCCCTTTGTGACATCTCAAAAAACAGTAAACTTCCTGCTTGGAATTGTTTTCAATTTTGTTTGACTTCCAGACAGGCAGACAGACTAAATGTTTTTATTTAAATATTCCTCCTCTGCGTGTGTGCGTTCAGGATGAGATTCCGTTCAATTTGCCAAATTCAGAGCCAAAGTCCTGCTAAGCTTCAGGTTTTCGTTCCGATTCATGCTCTCGTGTTTAAAATGTAAAATTAAATTTAAATTTATTAGTTAAAAAAAAAAATCAGAGACCGACGTCTGTAGACTTGCTTTGCGCTTCGCACGCAGGGTAACAACGTATAAATGAATATGTACGTACACAAAACACAGCCTCGACGTATACTACGTACTGTGTATGTCTCCTCCGTTGCTGATGCATTGAAACTTTTTAAAAATTCTTTTTATTTTTTTTTACATTCATGGAAAACAAGAACAAACTCCAATTAATGATGGAATCACAACAGTACATTTTGTTTTGCAAGTTTAATTTAATGTCTTTGGCACAGAATGAATGAACATGAAAGCCCTTAGCGTGGCACCATGAGGCTATATTTCTATCCGTGGTTTGCAATCATTCCACTGCTTTTGTTCTTTGTACACTGCATTTGTGCCTTTTGTTTCGATAGAAAGGGAGCCGGGAGGTTTCAGATCCGAGCGGAGAGGCGCAATGGTGTGCCGCGTTAATTGGACCCGGTCTTGTGTGTTACATCAACGCAGTCCTCAGAGCAGATGGGCCTGCAAGGAGGACCATAAGACGATGAATAGAGAGCAGGCACACTTATTCAGAGGTAGTCAGAAGATGCAAACAGCAAGGAAAGCATTTCCACGTTCATTAGTTTAATTTCGAATAGGTAATTGTTTTGTGCAGAAGGCAGGAGCTTTGTAATTAAGTAAACTATTGGTAGGAGGGATGTGTGGACACGATTGTCAAAATTGAACAATTTAACGCAAAAAAAAAAACCTCGTCCTCGTTCGGAATGTTTGATCTGCGATGAGTACACGTAGAGCACTGGGCAGAAGTGCTGGTATTCCCCAACAAAGAAGATGTAGCCAATAAGGATCATTTAGAATATGAATTTGAGATTCTGGCACGTTTTCAGGTCGACTTGACAAACTTGAATTGTTCGGGTTTGAGGTGAAATCGAGATATGATCTGCCTGGGGTGGGGGTGGGGGGGTAATTAAACACATGACACCATGTCCACCACTACTGTCGCCTACTACCCATCATCATCATCATCATCATCACCATCATCGTGTATCACGCCCTATGAAGAGCATCAGTGCTGCCGAAGCAGTTACTGAACTATCAATACAATCCTGGATGGGTCGCCACCCTGACTCAGCAACTCAGGACAGGAATTCCGAATTTGTCCATTGTGCCGACCAGCGATAGCTCACCTACTCTTCGCAAAGGACACCTTGGGATCTTTAAAGTCTGCAAACGAATGCTGCCACACGGGACGTCCAGTTTAACGTCCACCCGAGGGATGGCACACACATTGATGAATTACACTGCCTGTGAAACACCAGGATGACAGTTTATATCTGGGTCGGGATTCCAATCCCAGGCGAGACAGCTTAGAGTGAGTGTGCGTACCTTGAGGAATCTAGGATATCCTGCTGGCTGCTGCTACGACTACTACTACTACAGCCACAATTAATCGCACGTTTATAGGGTCAGCCGAGGGCAAGCTTCTTCATCCAAGTATTTCACGAACTAGCTGGCCAGGACTGATGTTCGACTAAAGGTGGCAGGGATTTGTAATGTATAGTGCAGTAGTGTACTAGCAAAGAATCAAAATATGTACTCGCAGATATACAGTATATAAATATATTGTTATGGTTCTCGGAACCATATGCATACAACATACAGTTGTCCCGAGTCAGTTATTTCATTAATATACGTGTAGTTAGGTCCTTACCTTTTGTCTAGTGGGAAGACGAGGGAGTGTGCTGCGATGGGCTTTTAGTTAGGATTATAAATTAATTTTTCCCCTTATATTTGATCCACGGTACCTTCATCTCGCTTGCTACCCTCGTCTCGTCTCCTGAGCCCAAATCCCGACGGGCACTTTGGGCTGGACAAGCGCTTCCACCGTCTACCCGCTGTCTCCGGAGTCTCGTTTTCTGAGGCAGAATCCCGAAGTTCGCTGTGAAAGCCGCATTGGCTTCCACCTTTCCAAACCCAGACACGGCGGTGTGGGCGGTCCTTACCAGTGTCTGGCCGAAATCCCGCCCAGAAAGGCGGACCACATGAAGGCCCGGTCCAATCGGGACGGACAATGATGTCGGCTTCGCCATGACTCCACCCCAAACTCTGTGATCTATAAAGTATGGGACAATCCTCAGGTTGAGTTGGATGCGAGGGAAAGTTGAGTTGGATGCGAGGGAAGGTTGTCGTTGGATTTGAAAGGTCGCGGTTGGTTTTTGAAAGGGAGAAGTGGGAGTTGGTGGATGCGAAGGACCTCGACCAAGCCTCTAATCTGGTCCTGACTACTGCTCATCTCTCGCCTCTTTGAACTCCGCCAGACATGATTACCACACGTGCGGTTGTGGACCGAACTGCACAGCCTATGTCGAGTGCCGCACCACAGATCATCCCTTTCCCCAGAATGCTCAGGTACCCAAAACTGTGACCTCAACTCCCTCCCACCCTGGCTGCAGAAGAACTGTTTCTTTTCATTGGGTTTATTTTGTCCGAGTGTGTGGCGCCTGTCCGTTAGATAAGCCTGTGTTCAGATATTTATTGCTGTGATTGTTGCTTTTATTATTCTCGTGTCAAGTCTGCAGTGTGTCTGCTTTTATAAGTTGCTTGCATAATTGTCACACCACACCTCTCTCATCTTCCCCTGCGGAACATACCCAATAAACCTTTTTCCTGTGACACATGCTTTTCCTTGCTTTATTGTAAAAAAAGTAATTGTAGAAATGTTCCCAGCTCATTTTTGTCTTTTCCTCCATTGGTCCAGCATGGTTCGAATCTGAGTTTAGCCGGGTCTTCATTCCTGATAATCCGTTCCTTCTGGCCGGTACGTCCTTGGCAGTTCTGATCGGCTGCATCCGATCCGGAAAGGTAGTCAGTAGTTGGTAGAGTGATCCGGTTCGGGCAAGGCGTACCGAGGGCGTGGTTCCCCGGTAGTCAAAATCGCGTGGTTAATTAGGTAACTTGATTCTGGACAGGAGGACCCTACGCCACGCGGTTGAGGTATTGGCGTCCACGGTCGGTTAAGTGATCCGTCGCGTCACGGAATTATCCGTGAGCGACGGCCTCCAATTTCGGGGAGTCTGGTGGGAATCGACTTAGTTTCCCCCACATCGTGGTCATTCCCTCCGCCAGATCCCGGCCCGCAACAATATATATATATATATATATATATATATATATATATATATATATATATATATATATATATATATATATATATATATATACATACAGTATATAGCAGTTAACTTGCATACTTCTATGATGTCGACAGTGTATTATATTATGTCATTCAATGCCATTTTTCACCAGGTGGACCGACACTATAAACAACTACAAAGAGAAAATTGGTGTTTTCCCCCCACCCACCCCCACTATAACTGTGGGGGGGGGGGGAGGGTGTGAGGCTCTTATTTATATATTTTACTCCCGAGAAGCAACATCGCGAGTACAACCAACAGTTTCAACTCATTTTGTCCAATGGTTCAGTTCTCATAATGTTTCTAATATATGATCCGAATTACCGGAGATAACTCACTTACTCTTACACGAAAGACACCTTGCTGTATTTAACATCCATCCGAGGGCTGACCCACTTTGTGATGCAACACCCTGCTTGCTGAACACCAATCAAACGGATTGGGAATCTAAGCCAGCGTAGAAGGCAAGTTAAGTGTGCTACCGCTGCACCATCTGGCCGGACAGGTAAAGACATGAGAGCCGGACAGGTAAAGATATGAGAGCCACACAGGTAAAGATATGAGAACTAGACAGGTAAAGATATGAGAACCAGACAGGTAAAGATATGAGAGCCAGATGAATACCTTTTTATGAATAATGTCCTGCTGCACAAAGGTGAGGATGGACATTCCGTTGTGGATCTTGCGATCTCTGCTGGATTTTTGAAGCCCACCCACTCCAAGACCTTCTTTCCATACGTCAAACAGGGGGTGGTGGGGGGGAGTTCACATGGTAAGTTCCTGATGATGTTATCCATCATGGCATCCGACAATGTTCCGTGAAGATCAGATGATAAATGTGTATTTTACAAACAAGGTTACCAGCGGCACTGCAATGCAGAATTAATTAAATAGAAAACGAGAAGCCGAGCGAACATTTTAGATACACAGATATACTTCATACATTTGTGTATGTTGTTCTGTTGAAATTCATACAATGGTCAACTTTTCATTATAGAATCTGGAAACTTGTGTTTTTTCACTTCCTAAGATCACATAGCACTACAAATCAGCTGTTTCCAATTTTTCCAAACATTGCTAATGACAAAAATCCAAGATGGCGGCCAGCGAGTGACGAAAATCGATGCAAATTTTGATGACAAATTTAGTTTCGTATTTTCAGACACAGTGTAAGATCTATAATAGACATCATAATCATAATCCCTAACACTCGATCACCACACACACCCAGAAAGACGTCCTTTCTTCCCAGCCAAACATGGTGAGCATTCTGAGTCCACAAGAGGAATCTGATACACTGCTGATCTTGTATGCAGTGGCAGTGAGTCATCTGGGCAATGCTGTGCACATATATTCTTGTGATACTGATGTGCTTGTGCTTGCTCTGCGAAGAGTACCTGATCTGAAGCTAGACAGTGTTATCATCATGGGCACTGGAGATGGACGACGAAAAATCAAACTCAAGCCCATCTATGTCGCTCTAGGTGCAGAAAGAGCAGCAGCATTGCCAGGATTGCATGCACTCACTGGTAGTGATACCACTGGTCACATCAACGGAAAGGGGAAGTCATCATGCTTCAAAGTCTTCATGAAGGCAGGTGAAGATGTTATCTGTGCTCTTGCTGGACTTGGTGTTGGAGTGTACCCATCACCAGGGGTGTTGTCTGGATGTGAAAAGTTTGTGTGTCAGCTGTTCAACTCTGGGTTTGCATCAGCCAAGGCACTGAGGTGGCACATGTTCAAGCAGCTGAAGGGTAACCAAGGTGTGGAGAAGCTACTTCCGACTCAAGGATGCATCGCTGAACATATATTGCGTGCTCACCGACAAGCCAACATATGGTTGCAAGACTTAGTCGCTGTACCGATTCTACTGGATCCTGTTACTCTGGGATGGCGACAACTGGAGGACGGCCACTATGTCCCAGTTGTCTCAAAAGTTCCAGCAGCACCGGAGGCTGTGGTGGAACTTGTGAAGTGTTCCTGTGTCGCCAGTTAATGCAGTGGACGGTGCTCTTGTAAGGCACATAATCTAGCCTGGACAGAGCTCTGCAAGTGTGAAGGAGCTGAGGACTCATGCAACAATGTCGCAATTGATGATAATTCAAGCGATGACGAGGAAAATGAGGACTTGGATGACTAAATAATTATATATGCTGAAGCATCTTTGTGTTTTGTATTTGCACATCCATTCATATAGTATGTTCTCAGTACTACAGAACGTCCTTTCTGTGCATATTTGGCTGTCATCTTTTGGGGGGTTCGTAAATAATGCCAAACTGGGTTAAATTTAGCTGAACAGATATTTTTTACTATCTCTGAATGTGCTGTAATGGGTAAAATATGGCCATTTCTCAAATTTTGGTGACTGCTTATGGATAAAAAATTGGAAACAGCTGTTTTTTGTGTTCACTGTAAACAGAGGAAGTGAAAAATTACAAGTTCCCAGATTCTAGATGAAAAGTTGACCAAATTACACAATGACATACACTACATTTTCAATCTCATTCTTCCCTGCAGGGTCTTCAAGACGGCTCTTCACCGCCATCTCAGATTGTCCCCAATCCAAAACCATGATGATCTTTTCTACCCTCGTTAACCCAAACCCAAATCCGTCTCAATATTCCTGTTTTTCCTCCTTGGAGTTTCCTTCTCGTGCGTGCCTTGCCACCTGGTCCGTTCAGTCTGCTCGCTCTTCCACGAGCCTCGACTATGCGTACAAAAACCACAAAAAGGACGATAAATCACTCCACAGACATGGCTCGTGAAACATTCTGTAATGTATATATATATATATATATATATATATATATATATATATATATATATATATATATATATATATATATATATATTGTTAGGAATCTGGAAACCATGCGCACTCAACATTCAGGTCCCAAAGTTAGTTATACTGGTAAGTACGTGTGTAGTCAGGACCCCGTCCTTTTGTTTAGGCCTAAGTCACATTTGCCACGGCAGCCCTGGGGTCTCCAAAATATACGGCCATTAGCAATTATAGGGTGGCCGCAGTATTTCCACGGTCACACAATGTAGCAGTGACATATGTTTTTATTTTTCGGGGAGCCGCACGGCGTATTTATAAATTGTGGAGACCGAAAACGTTGGGTTGCCATACGGTCTTTGATTTGATGTCGCACGGTGACCTTAGGGCGTTCCTGCGGCGGCCATAGAATTTTCAAGGCTTACGCAAGGTGCCTGCAGGGGGGCCATAAGGCGAACGTGCGGCCAGACGGACGGTAACGAATGGGTTAATTTTCTTTTTTTTTTTTACCAGTTTTATTTTTCGGCATGTCGAATTGCTACGGCGAACGTGGAAATGAAAAAAGTTATAACTCCGCATTATAATTCCACGGCGACCCCTACGGCCTGTAAAAGATAGCCAAACGGCGTAGGGCCACCCTGAGGCCACCTCAGAAACTCTGCGGCCGCCGCACGTTTCTGTTAATTCAGAGGGCGTACGGCCGCCGTAGAGCAAATGTGACTTAGGCCTAAGTGGGAGGCTCGAAAACGTGCGTTGTGACGTCTTCAGTTAGGTTATTATATCCAACGAGCCATCGAATAAACCATCCCATCTGTATGATCCATCCCCCATCACGATCCACTACCCACCCGCTGTCCACAAGCACTCTGACTTGTCAGGGCAGGGTCTTGCAGCCGTTCCTTGCCGCTCCCACCAACGCAACATGGATACCGTTACTCTTCGAGAGTGGAGCCACGTGGAGAATGCGGGGTCTCCGAACAGGGGCCACGGCTCCGTCCCGGAGGGTGCGGCCGTGGGCCAATGAGGGACGGACAGCGAGATGATTCTCGCCAAGGCCCCTCCCCGTGTGGGAGGAGATACATATCTCGGAGACGCGGAGGGTTGTGGTTGTGGTTGGCGCTGGCGCTGGTGATGTGCGAGAGCTGTGTGTGTTTCACGGGGGAGGTGGATAAAGATCCCCGAGGACCCTCTGAGAAGAAGTACTGGAGTTCTGGAGTGGTCACGTACATCACGATGGCTGTTACGGGGAGAGGAGTTCTGTGGACCCCGACCATTCACCACCCGAGCTCCGCCACGAACCACGAGTCCCCCACGTGCGACTTGGACCAGGCCGACGACCGTTGACAGGTGCCGCAGCACGGAGTACCCTCTTTCTCCGACGCCCAGGTTCCCATCCGGACTCTGACCCCCAGCTCGTCTCTCTCATCGGCTGGAGGGTCCAATAAAAACTCCAGGTTCTCGTGTGTGTGTGTGTGTGTGTGTGTGTGTCTCCTCCATAACTCCAAAACCATGAAACCTCATAGCCCCAAACTTTGTATGCATACTCAGGGAACTCCAAGAGGGAGTACATGAATGAATACTGGTATTTCAGTAAAGTTAGACACCCCTTTTGATGATGATTAACAGCTTACCTCCATGAAAGTTTTATCTTTGGTCAACCCAACTTCTCGCAGGAGTCTTCGCTGCCACTTTGATTCGGCCTATTCGAACATGCCTTGCATTGGAAAAACGACTGATTGATTTTTCTTTACATTTGCTGATGGTGTAAATCAGGTTGTAGAAAGAAAGAAACCCGTGTGAATATTATTTGCCGATCTCTGGAGTCCCGTCAGAGAGCCAATAACATTGTGATACAAGGAGGTGCTGGGAGGTCGTCTCACGACACGGATGGCCTGCTTCTCGAGGAGACCTTTTTCATTAATTTCAGCAGTCACACAGCATGCCAATATTTAGTGGTGACTTTTCTTCCACACCACCACCACCACCCTTGAGTGAAGTGGATTTTTGTTTGCTTGTTTGAACAACCATGAAGAAGACAACGAACAAACACTTTTTGATTTGCATTGCACGCCATCTTGAAGCCTCGGCGGTTCGACACCAAGGAATCCACCCTTCTTCGAAGAAATGACAAGAAGGATTTTTCATCAATCGGAACTTCACATAAAGCACATCATTGCATTTTAACTGTGAGTGAGTTTTCTTTTTGTCCTGGTTTAAACACCATCACCATAATCAGCACACTCAAAGGGAACATCACCATGCACAGACTGTGAGCTTCATCCAGCTGGCCAAAAGTCACTTCTTTTTGTAAAAACAAATAAAATTCTCTTCTGATATATTTCTCCCCTATCCTTTCTTACCCCAGAAACAATGACCAATGTCTGATCTGTTAGCTTCAAAGCGGCCAAAAACACGAGCCCCGCGTCATGAACACCAACCAATACTCCTCTTCGAATGTCCATGCGAGTATACACTGTGAACACATTTCTTCCATCCATACAGTCTTTCTTACACATTTCCATCAATCCTCTGGCAATACCTTATCCGATTTAAGTTGGAAGCTGGTAAGGCAGCTGCGATTTGCTATTTTTGAGACTATTCAAAAATTAAACTGGAAAGGCACTCGGTGCCTGATCCACGAGAACATATCGGGCTCGATCAATATTTTTTGAAATATCATGCCATATAATCGTTTTTGAGCCCTCCCTCTTAACGGTGAAGAATCACTTTAAAAAAAAATTAAATAACTATCTGATCCAGATCCGGATTCGGATCTTCTCCAAAATTGAATCAATTCTTTCTTGTCACACACCCAACATGTCCACCAAGTTTTGTCCGAATCCGTCATCAACCTTTTGAGGTATGCTGTCATACCGGGTGGCCCAGAAGTAATAGGGTAGTCAGAGAATCCACATTCAAGCAGAAAAAAGATCCTCCATGGTTCAAATCTTGCACTTTTGGGGATTCTGCCATCAAAATTAATTATCAATTAACAACATCAAACAAAAATCAATAAATAATCGAAATAATAATAAATTATAAAATAAGAATGAAATTGCCGTGACTATTGTTCCAGCAACTGCCCTATTACTTCTGGGCCACTCGGTGTGTCGGTTTCGCCCTTTCTCTCAATGGTGAAGAATCACTTAAATTTGTTTTTATCACATCCGGATCTTAACCAAAATTGAATCAATTCGTCCTTGCGACACACTCAACCCGTGCAAAAAATGTCATCCGGATCCGTGCACAACTTTTTGAGATATCCTGTGCACAAAGAGACAGAGACAGACAAACAAACAGACAGAAAGGGGTGAAAACATAACCTCCTTCACCTTCGGCGGTGGAGGTAACAACAGCTTGCATTTCGATGAAAACTTTGTATCAATTTAGAATTTTTTGCGGGGATGCTATTGTCATGATCGATATTGCTGGCTAGACGTGAGCAATGTATATTATTTGAACTGAATCGAGGGAACTTCACCTTTTTCTTTTTCATCAAAACACAGCACGTCAGATGGTCATAGTCAAACGGGCAGGAGAGCATCTGTTGGCATGGCAGACCCGTCTCATGTTGGGACTTCATTTCTGAATTTACAATGGACAGTGCCTGCTGATGAGGGCGCGTCGCGCACCGTGCATTATGAATCCCCAAGTACCCTTGTCATTTTCAATTGTCCTGGCCAGATCATGCTACATTAAAGCCGGAGCTGGCGAAATGATAATTCGGCTGTCCCATTATTAAGCTAAATAATGACACAACGAAAGTGCCAGACCGCGAGTGGGCGGCTTTGCGAAACGCTTAGCATTTCAAACCTTCCCAACAAAGACATGGATTAGCGCAATCACATGGTCACTTCCAAAGACTGAAACGTGCCTTACATCAGCATCTGAAAGCGGGGGTTCGTTCCTTTTAATCTGTGCGAATATGATCATGAAAGGGGCACATCAAACACGCAGACAGACTATTCATGCGTGATCATGCGCGCCTGGAATTGTTTGGACGACAATTGCATCGAGGCAGTCGAAAAAGAGATTTAAAGGAGGACTGCACGAAAAGTTTCTCTGCACGTGGCAGAGTCGTGAAATACCGTCGGTTTCGGGATGGACAAATCGGTGCATCTGCATTATGACGAAACAGAGAAGCTGTTATACATCGGACAAAGGCCGAGAGCTAATGTAGCTCTAACTTGTTGAAAAACAATGATCACCAACACTGCTCATGGAGTGACACCTTGCATGACGAATAACGAAAGAATAGTTCACATCAGACATCCCTTGTACACTTTAGCCCAGCAGGGAGCATTTGCATCGTTTCAGTCAACGACTCTCTCCCCGGCATTGAAAACTCCGCTCATGACAGCTTCTCTGCATTGTGCTACCTTTGCCAACCTAGGGTTGCTTGACCATGTTCTCTTAGAATGGTAAGCTTGGTGACCTGTTGTTTGT
>NC_140969.1:6397877-6475377 GCF_056783735.1 Eptatretus burgeri
ATGACCCAACTTTGGTACATCACTGGTGATGAGATGAAGGTTGTGATCAAGTTTCATTTGAATTGTGTTTGTCGTTTCTGAAAAGAAAGTAAATACCTATTTTGGGGGAAACCATTCATAGACCTCCTTCGAGCCTGATTTCTTTTTTTAATGCTGTGAACAAACTTTGGTACACACTGGATGATGGATGTTGTGGTCAAGTCTCATCAAAATCATGTGTGTAGTTTCAGAGAAGTTGCAAGTGTTTGTGGATGGACAGACAGAGACAGACAGACAGACGACGTGCCATCCCATAAGCTCCCTGGAACTACGTTCAAGGTGAGCTAAAAACGAAAAACACAGTCTGTCCATGAAGCCGTCGATGAGGCCATGTGACTATATATCTATTAATTACGTACTGTTTGAACATCAGTTGCATCCTGACTTCACACAAGTATGCCGATTAATTACGTACTATTGGAATGTACCTTTCGACCCTTTAGACTGCCAAGACCCCTTTGACCTGACCGTTGAAGACCCAAAATACCCTAAGGACACAAAAGACCCTGAAGACCCAAAATACACACGAGACCCCGATTATCTTTAAGACCCTTTCAACACTTTTAGATCCCTTCACCCTTTAGACCTTTTATACCCTTTTTGACACCGATAATTTTTCGACCTTTCCACCCTTTAAGTCTCTTTTGACGCCTCATACCTTTCCATCATCTTTAGACCCCTTACACCAATTCAGACAGATTAGGCCCTTGATCATTTGGAGGTTTTGACAATTTGGATCTTTTTATTTAATATAAATACAATATCATCAATATTACAACTAAATTTGCACAAAATAAATATTTGTATTATGATTGATGTGAATCATGACAACACAGCAAATCTGTCACGTAAATGTCCACACCGACGTGTGTAGAGGTGAGGATAGCGAGCCGATCCACGCTCGTGTAATAAATATTGGCAGGTGAGGGACCATTTCTATGTTGGTATACAAAACGAGGGGAATTTGTACCCCCCCCCCCCAAAAAAAAAACACCCGTTAATTCCATCTTATCACAACCTTTCGCTCCTCATACATCCTCCCTCGTTCCCTTCATTTTCTCGAAATTATTGTTTGGCAATTTAACTCATCCTCCTTGGATATCAATTACATCGATGACTCCGAATCAAATAACCTCATACTTATGTAAGCTAGGTTACATGAACGAATAAATGTACATGTCTGGAGGCATTCTTTCCCCTTCCTGCTCAAGTTCCTTCTCCCCTCAATATCTTCCCTTTCAGCCATCCAACTCCCACACCCCCATCATTTTCTGGCTTACTCTTCCCCTCTGTGCCGCTCCCCCTCCCCCATGCTTTTCACTCCTCTAACCCCCTCTGTCCTCCCATTCTTTTGAGCTTCCACCTCCCTCGAAACACATGCTCAGTCAGTCGTATAACCCCAGTGGCGAACACCAAGAATGAGGTTATTAGTGAAGTTGACACCTTTGTAAATACCGTTATTGCAAATGCAACCGCAAATTTAGTCCCTCGTGACGAGCTCAAATAAAAATCTCAACAGGATGAAATTCTGCAAATTCCTCCAAACGGACTGGCCTCAACAAATCACACAGGAGATACTACTCTACAACGGGATTCGACACGAGCTATCCATCTTTGATGAAGGTTGTCTCGCCTGTGGCACCCGTGCAGTGATCCCAAAAGGACGACAGCGACTGATGCATCTCGCTCATGAGGGACATCCCGGAATCGTCAAAATGAAACAGAAATGTCGTGATTCTGTACGCTGGCCGGGTATTGACACACGCATCAAACAGTTTGTGAAGAAATGCGAAGCACGCATCCTCAGCGAGAAAGCAGGAGATCCACGTCCTGTTCCTCTTCAGCCTACGTTATGGCCGGAGAAACCATGGCAATGGCTACAGGTGGACATCTTCGGTGAGTTTCGAGTTGCACCTCACAGCCAGAAGTACTTAATCGTAGTCCATGATCTTCACAGCAAATGGCCTGAGATCGTGGCTACGAGCTTGATCACAACTTCGTCCATTATCAGCATCCTGGACAAGATGTTTACAACATGGCGGCTTCCCGAGTCCATTACGACAGACAACGGACCTCAATTTACATCTGAGGAATTCACACAATACCTCAAAGCCAATGGCATCGAACATCACCGAACCACACGGTGTAATCCGCAGAGCAACGGTGGGGTGGAGAGGTTCAACAGAGTCATCAAGGAGAGCATGAAAGCAAGTCTCGTTGATGGACAGGCATTTGATCCCGCTATTCATACTCTGTTATGCTTATATCGCTCTACACCTCATTCGCTGATCGGGAAGACGCCCGTGCAGCTAATGATAGGGGGGTAACTTGCACCTGCTACTTAGTCTCCTCAAACCACCAACATCGGCAGATGCAAAGATGGGAAGTGATGGCAAAGACTATTGCGAAGCAACTGCAGAAAATGAAGGAATACGCAGACAAGCGGTGGAGAGCAAAGTCGCCTTCATTTGCAGTGGGCCAATGGGTCAGAGTGAAACTCCCCAACCACGCACATAAACTAGCGACTTCACTATCAATCCCCCCGAACAGATCTCGGAGAAACTGGGTCATCATAGCTACCTACTCGGAGATGGCACAAAGTGGAATGCACCACATCCGGTAACAACCAACATCCAAGATCCAAGATCCATTGCCTCCACTTTCCACAAAATCTTCACAATGAGGTTCAATATTCACGGGCGATCGGAACAAATGCTCGGGAGCACGAACCTGTGTGGAGTTTTGGATGTGGTGATTGTACCAGTTGACGTGTACCAATACACCTGACCTAATGTTGTAACCCAATTCTGACTGGTGGGTCTGGAGAAGATTTTTGAAGAAATTTACTAAGTCGGCCATTTTGACCTACTTAAAGTCATGTGACCGGAATGATCTTTGCAATTCCTGTTACTCATCCAGGTTCCTCCCGATGACTCCATCTTTGCGTTTTGCGTGTTCGGGTTCCTTCTGATGACTCCAACGACAGGACTATATATATTTGGTCTTCCATTAGATTTGAATTGAAATTATTTTAATCCCATTCTCGATTAAATCGAATAATAATAAACGTCAAGGGCCAGGGTCAGGTGTCCGATCAAACCAGGGTTGTGTTAAAGCCGGACGTCTTGGTACCCGGTCATCACTGCCAGCAGTTATAAAGTGGAAATTCTGGTTATGTCTATTATTAATTACGTCACACACCAGTATACAAACAGCACACAAAACAAGTCCTGGTGATGGTCTGCAATCTCTGATTACTGTTGTACTTGGTATTGGTTGAGGCTCATGAACGATATTTGGAAAAGAAATTTTTTTTTTTGATCTTATTTGAAGAAAACCACAAAAAAAGGAATGTTTATTTATTTATATATTTTAATGTTTTTTATTTTATTTATTTCTATACAAAGAGGCAGCTTGTATTGGAGTATTTTCTCAAAAAAAAAACATTTGCTCAGAAAATGTCGATTCACTGAATATTTTTTTGACTTTCCATCAACAGACCATAAAATGAAACAAAGTAAAATACTGGGGAAAACGAATTCATATACAGGACCTATATAAAGTGTACACCCCCTTAAAATTTTTTCACCTTTTGTTGCCTTATGGCCTGGAATTAATTTGCATTAAATCAGACTTTTTCCACCTTTATTTACACGTCGTAACCCACAACTTCCAAGTGAAAAACAAATTCTACACATTTCGGAAAATTAATTGAAAATACTGTTGCGGACCTGGGGTCGTAGGGGTACTGCAAGCGTGGAGGTATCCCTAGTTCTCCCCAGACTCACCGGGGATCAGGCCGTCACACACGAATAAGTCCATGTCGCTAATCAACCGCGAACGCCAATAATTTATCCATGTGACCCAGTGTCCTCCGTCTGAGTGCCGTTTAACTGTGGTTCACGCAGTCTCCTGATCAGGGAATCGCGCCCTCGATGCGTACTCGCGTTAAATTTACTGTATCAGGTGCAGCCGAGCGGAGCTGCCAAGTAGGCACCGGCAAATAATCAGATTCTTGGGGTTTCACTTCCCGGCTAGGCGAATGCGCGGACCATGCTGGACCAATGAAGGGACAGACGAAAACGAGCTGGGTACATTTATAACAAAGCAATTTATTACAACAAGGTGAGGAAAATTATGTGGCACAATAATGGGGTTTATTCACAAATTACTTACAGCAGGGGAATGCAAGGAATTTGTGTATGTGGCAAAAGAAATGCAAATGTTTACAAAAGAACCATCACACACACCCGAGGAAATTGTAGGTAGCTCAGAAAGATGAGAGTTGAGGCGCAGTGACCTCGTTGTATATGACACGGTTGACAGACCCACACAACCCAATCGCTTAAGAAGGGGGAGCAAGGGATAAAACGGAGGGTGTTTACAGTGTGGGAGTAGGAGGTGCAAATTGTAGTGCAATCTGATGAAAGAAGAAGGCGTGAGAGGTGCGAATCAGTCATCGGTACTCTTAGTTTGTGCGTCCTCAGTGGATGAGACACAGATGGGAGAAAGCCGGTCGGCGACATGGGTGGTCGCTAGACTAAGGCAAATATGAAATATGTCGATAAGAGAACACATCAGATGGCATTTTTGCTGTTCATTGTTCCATATAGGAACATGACGAGCAACTGTCCATTCATCATTTGTGTTCGATTCCCTAACCCTATGTTAGGGAATCCCAACGCGAACATTGCGGTGAAAGCATATAGTAATATAATTGCATACTAGTCATATAGTTTTTGACGGATCGGGCTGAAATTTTTTGACAAAGAGGTTGATTGTAGTGTGTATAAAAGCGTGGAAGCCAATGTTTGATTTTCGAAAAAAATAAAAAATATATATTTTTCGGATTTTTTCAAAAATTTCAGTCCTGTTGCGAGGCAACGGTGGTGTCCATAGCAACGGTGCTCAAAAGCATACAACTACATCCTGGTATGAACCTACCGGTCAAGTTTCATCAAAACCGGTCGACTCCTCTCGCCTCCAGAGCTGTCCATTACATACAAACAAACAGAGAGACATACGGAAAACCTGAGACTAAGGGTAGTCTAGCGACCACCCAAAAAAGATGCGTGAGAGAAAGACTTAACGGGGATGTGTGAGAGGTCTGTAAGTGTGAATATTGGCTGCAGAATGCAGCAGAAGCAGAGCGCCGATGACCGCGGCTCGTCCTGGTAACAGCTCGCTCCACCATGCTCGGTTACTCCGCCATATCCACTCGGTTGGCCTGGCTTGTGAAGAGATTGCGGATGACTCACTGACAGCCTGATTTGCTCCTTTTTATACCTCCCCAGCAGGGGTGGTGCTTGAGAGCGGAACAGGTGGAGCGATGGGTATTTCCCTGTGCCCTCATTGGCGCATGAACTCGAACCAATGTGCTGGCCCCGCCCTAGTGAGGGTTTTCCACTGGAAATGGCCCCATTTGCCTCGCACTTTGCCACGCAACAGAGCTCCGAGAACAATTTGTGGCAGGGTGTACCCCATGATGCACCCCCGTTCATGGGCACCTCTCCACGTTCCCGCTGGTCCCGAAAGGTGGTGGTGGTCGAGACATCGTGATTGTGGTGTTCAGAGCGGTGAAAGTAGGCAAGTTTGGATGGAGACAGCTGTGGCATTATAACGGTGAGTTGTGGTGAGGTGGTTGAGGAATTGCAGTGGTTATTGTGAGGTTGTGGCAGCGCTGTGGCGTTTGTGGTGAAGGCATCGGGGCGTTGGGAGTGGTTGAAGAAAGAAAGCAAGAAACTGCTTTCATGGGCAGAACCATCGCTCTGTAAAGGGTATATGGGACACACCTCTGATCTCAGGCCTCACTCTGCCATTATTAATGAAAATTCGAATCTGGTGTTGGTTTAACGGTTAAGGTAGCTGGCTTAAGGTTCTTGAGTTTGATCCCTCTCTCCATTGAATTAACACCAGGTGGGTTGACTCAGCCTGTCGTCCTTCCAAGATTGGCAAAATGAGTACCAGCGTGCTGGTAACACGGGCACTGCATCAGCAGCACAGTCGTGCCCCCAGAAAATGACGCAGCTTACATCGACAGGCTGTACACGAATAAATCAAAATTCCAGGTGTAATTTGAACAATCCTTGATTTCAAAAAAAACTCCATGATGAAAGTTTTTTAAAATACAGAGTCGAGGTTCGTGGATGAGCTGGAACACGTAACGGATCAGGACGTAACAGAACAAAGGAACAGTGGAAAGAGACGGGGGAGACACACAGCGGGGATGAGGGACACTTGGACAAATAGGGGATGTGGGGAAGAATGGAGGACACAGGAGGTGAACAAGATGGATGCAGAAGCAAAAACTCCCAGGAAGGACCAACTGTATATTTGGAAGGAGGTTGGGTTGGAGTGGTTTTACGAGGGTAAAAAAACAATCATGGTTATGGATTGGGGACGATCTGAGATGGTGGTGAAGAGCCGTCTTGAAGACCCTGAAGGGAAGAATTTGATTGAAGAGGATGTGTGGAATTTGGTTCCACAGACGGTCTTCTTGTTCTTGCATATGACAGCTTGGCTGCCGGTAGCTATCATTTTGTTGGGGTGCGACTATGCCGCTGATGCTGTGCCCCGAAATCAGTAGATTGGTACTTATTTCACCGACCTCAGAAGGATGACAGGTTGAGAGGAGAAAAAGGAGAAGAAGGAGGAGAATAGGAAGAATTTAATTTAACTTTCAAATGTTCGTGGAACTGAACTGGAGTTATGGACTTGCATTATTTGCAGTGAGAGAAGTTAGTCACACCTTTCCCACTGTGATATCTCAGAACATTAACCAGTCAACATGGTCGATGGTCATGGTTCAAAGCAAATAAGCTGATGACATTTGTTGGCACACATTTCTGTTCAGGTCCAATTAAATGTCCCCCTCCAACCCATCCGTGGTCTCATCCTGCAGTCGGGCTGAGCATCCTCTTGGTGCCTCAATCGATGCTCATATTTCAGGGCGAATTGCGCTTGTCTGCTTTCATCAAGGTTCCTGTCCCTGACGAGCAAACCGCCTGCTGCTCCGCGCACCGCGAGTGAGTGCACTGTTGCCATAAAAGTCGTTTTTGTGAAGGTTTTTGGCTCATGGAGGAACTTATACATACATCATGGACAGGACAAAGACATTCACAGACATCTGTCTCCAATGAATCCTCGTCGTTCCTCAAGTTCAGTCCATTAAGCACATTTTCCATTTGAAATTACCTGCGGCACCATGAGCCACAGAGCAATTTGAAATGGGACGTGAGATAAGGGGAGTGGGGTGCATTTCCCCAACTTATTTTACAGGGACATCTTGCCCCATCTGAATATTTATTATCAGACATTTTCAAATGTCTCCTCATTCTCCTTTATCATTACCCAGACTTGGTGGTGTCATGATTGCGCATGTCCATGAAAAGGGAATGAGATCTCCATGATAGGGTCGGGGGTGTCTCTTTATGGGAGAAAACAATGATATTGAGAGTTTTGGACTCCACACCATACATGAGAGAGGTGAGAAGTGGGACAGTGAATGGGGTAGAGCAGTATTCCTTTCACATCAGAACTTACAATCTATAAGACAATCACCTTATACAGTGGATTGTAAGTGCTGATGTGAAAGTTGCCCAGATTTAGTGAAATCTCCCATTTGCCCAGAAGTTCCTCCATGGCAGTTGTTGCCTATTTGTCAGACCAGCGTCTGATCCTTTCCAGAACAGCAGGCAGTGAAGAAACTGCTACCATCCTGTCCTCCATGGGACAGGGGTACAATATGGCACAAGGTGGAGCAACTTGTAAGGAGGACAATAGGGTTGTCCAGGGCACCCGAGAGGTCATTTAGGAATACGAGAAGCAATGCTGGGTCCAAGACGCTGCCCTGAGCAACTCAATGAATACTATGTGTTAACTGCATGAGTGGAGCAAGCTGGCAAGCAAAGAATGAAGATGGCAAGACTGTCGAAGGCCCAATATATGTTTAGAGAGACAACCTTGAGGTGATGTTTTCGATTCAAGGCCTCTATCCATTGTTGAGAGATAAAGAGCATTTCGTATTCCTAACACCCAAATCAATGGAAATCGGTGAAACATTTTTTTTTCACAATCAATACAGACAATCTTCCAAGATGTGGGGAGGTTATTGTGTATGTGTGCTTAATCTCTCAAAGAACCTAACAATATGTTACAGTGCGTTAATTATGTACAATCGACTTGTCCTTGAACTCATTTTTCAATTCAGTGAATTAATCATTCCCTTTCTCTCTCCAAAGTGTCTTAAAGAGATAAGGATAAGTCTTTCTGTCCAAATTGTCCATGCTGAGTTCATAAATGAGAAAAATCGAGGCCACTCCACTCGTATGTTTAGGATGTCGGAACCCGAGAAACAGTGTTCAAGTAATATAGGAGGATAACACAAAACGAAGTATCCTTCTCATCCATCCTTGCAAGACAAATAATAATATGAAAACGAGACAGATGTCACGCAGAGCACGAGACTCGCAACATCCCAAAAACAAATTTGAGCATAAAAATAATTGGTGGTTGAACTCAGTAAACTGATCGGAAAAACCTCTTCAAATTTCAAGTCAATCGGACGAAAATTGAGGATTTTAGAAATTGCACCTTTGGCCTATGTTGACCTCAAAAATACTTGTTTGTTGAATTCAATAATGAGATCTGCAAATCCGATTCAAATTTGCAGTCAATCGGATGACAAATGAGGATTTTAGAAATTGCACGTAAGTTGTTGACCTTTGGCCTGTGCTGACCTCAAAAATAATTGGCGGTTGAATTCAGCGACTTGATCTGCAAATCCTGTTCAAATTTCTAGTCAATGGGATGACAAGTGAGGATTTTAGAAATTCGACAGATTTGTTGACCTTTGGTCTATGTCGACCTTTTCATCTCAAAAACAATAGACTTCTTGCTTATGACAGACTCTACCAGGTGGTGAAGTTTCATGAAGGTCGGTTTAAAATTGTTGCATGCAGGCGATCGGCGGACAAACAGACAGACAGACAGACAGAATAACAAAGTCGACTGACCAATATACTTGAAAACTCTTCGATTTTGCAAACTAACAAAGACTGGCAAAAGCAAACATGATTTCAGGAACCAACAAATTGTACACAGCATGAAGTGCCTTCCAGCCATCTTGTTCTCATCACAGTGAGCGAGTGAGACTGAAGGCGCTTCATTTCAGCATGCCTTTCCTTCTGATGACACCTATTGGAATGGCAGCGGGAAGGACAAAGGCCGCAAATGAAAGACATCGACCAGCACACACCACTGTGTGACGATTTGCAGCAAGCACCGACAGATGATCAATGCATCGACCGCCCCCAGAGGCGAGAGAGCTCACCCAGCTGAGTCCTTTAACAGCCGAGCGGCGCTCCGATTAGTGACTGCTCTTCAAGGGTCCACTCTAACTGTCATAAACAGCTTGTGAGGATCGTGTTCTTGCAGTGTCCACGGTGTTCCCAAATTGCTATTTTGTGCTTAATGTCTTGAACAGCAGTGGTAGAGCATCCTTCACTCATGCACTTCCTACCTCTTGGGTAAAAGTTGCGCACTCGATGTCACGATTTATGTATTATATATATGTTTTTACAAACTAATACTTTTTTTCTTCTGTAATAATACTTGGGAGTATTTTCCTTAATCTACTGGAACAAATCTTCAGGAAAGAACAAACTTTTAATTCACTGAAGACTGCCTAGATTAATTGTTGAACATTTAACTTCCTTTGACATCCTTCTCAGGCTGACCAGGATGGCATAGGAGGTACACACACTCACCTCGAAGCTGTTTAGGCAGGGTTTGAATCCCGATCCAGCGACAAACTGTCATCCTGGTGATTCATCAATGTGTGTGCCATCCCTCAGATGGATGTTAAACTGGGCATCTGCCAGCGTTAATTGGTGGACGTTAAAGATCACACGGTGTTCTTCCCATAGAGTAGGCGTGATATCTCCAGCGCCATGAACAAATTCCAAATTCCTGCCCTGACAACTACTGGGAAAGCAATGTCCAACCATCCAGTATACCCCTTGCTCAGGAAGCACCTGTGCTCTGTGAAGTGAGAGACAGAGACAAAGACAGAGACAGAGTCAGAGTAAGTCAGAGAGAGTCTCCTTCTCAAGTTAACGTAACATATGTGTTGAATTGTGCATGAGGATCATCCCAAGTATTCTGCCGCCTCACATCCATCGTATATCTAGTTACCATTAACAAAAGTTATTCATTTCACCTTATTTTCTCTGATCTCCATCCTCAACAATGCACTTCGTCCAGCGGGTCAAACAACGTTTTCATCTCCGCACAGAAGTCTTCCTTCGGAAGTGCTCCCAACAGAGTGCATGCGGCTGTGTTAACCTCTTCAACAGATCTTACACATCTTCGACATTGTAACTAGGTGGATTTTTCTCCTCTTTCCTCACAAAATTTCTTCTACATCTCCATCAACTTAATTAGAGTCTGGATGTCTTATTTCCTGCCACAGCTACATCCTTAGTAATTTATTCTATTGTTTAAACATAATGGCGGGAAAAAAACAGGACGGACATTGTCGAAGCTTTTAGTCTTGCAGCCCGTCAGGACACATGCAAGAATCCCAGAAGTGCAGACACAAAATGAAACAATTTATTTGTTCAGCCCATTGGGCATTGGTTCTTTGGACTGTGATTGACACAAACATACACATCGTGGCCTTGAGGCACCGAAGGAACCCGTGACCTCCCATTTTTCCATGGATCGAGGTCAGAACAGACGCATTGTTTGCACATACTCTTTTTGTTTGCAAAGAACAGGATCTCATGTGTGTGCAAATGTGGTTTCAAGAACACGTAAATGTGCTTCTGTACGCGTGCGTGCCACAATCTGGAAATGTTCAGCGTGATTGTCCTGGGCACATCCGTGATTGTTGAGGAGGTGCTCACCAATGGCAGATTCATTTTGAGCAGACATTCTTGTTGGGTTCTGACATGTACGGGATGGTTGTGTACGACCAGTCTCCAAGTTGTTCCAGATTGCCAATGGAATGTGCTGCTTGATCAGATCCTCCAGTCTGAGTGATGTGCGACCTACGTACCTGACATCACACCGGCACTGAAATTCGTAAGTAAGATTGTTCAGTTTTATGGTATGGAGCACAACTTTCTGGACTGAGGGGAGCAGTTTGTGGGTAGTAAAAATCACTCGCTGCAACAGAGTTGTGAGATTGTGAAACTAACCGTTTCACCTGTTGTTCAAACTTTTGAGAGATTTTACCTCTCCATGGCAGCTCAAGATAAACCGGACACTGTTCTGGTCCAAATACAGTGAGTGAACTCGAGGGGGAGCATTCGGTGGAGTGCAAAACCTCCGCCGCCAATACTGCTCGGTCACTCAAGTGAACCTGATATCCTATTCATTCAATTTGACGTCAACAGTGCTCACAGAGTTATAGTTTGCAACTTTCCCTTTTACTTTTAACTTTTACATACTCAATTCATTCGTCATAACTAGATTCCTTGAGACAGAAATTGATTATACGTGGGTATATCCACCTGAAGTTCCAAAATCAGCCGCAATTATAATTTTGGCATGTTTTTTTTGTTGGAAATCACTTATAACATGTAGAAATGCAAAAAAAAAATAAAATCGAATTTTTTTTGAAAAAAAAGTTGCAAAATTGCTTTTTTTTTCTCTAACAAATTTATTTATTTTTGGTTGGAAATCACTTAAAACATGTAGAAATGCAAAAACAAAAATTCAAATATTTTTTCAAAATGGCCGCCATAGCGGCCATATTGGACTTTGGACCAAGTCCAAAATTTAATGGCATGATCCTTGGACCATACCTAACCCCCCCACCAAGTTTCGTCGAAATCCGTTCAGGAGTTTTTCCGTAATACTGTTCACAAACAAACAAACAAACAAACAAACAGAAAGGGGTGAAAACAGTAACCTCCGTCCATCTCCGATGGTGGAGGTTAATTATTGCAACCTGTTCTCGAGGAATTCTTCGAGTATGCAATCAAAGACTCGTTCACGTTGGCTTTCTCGATGTGTTAGTCGAGAAGACTGAGGATGGATTCGTGACGACAATGCTCCAGTCATTTTCGACTTCCTTCATCCGCACCATCAAGTCGATTGAGCAGGCGCATATTTGTTCTTAAATTTAACGTCGTGCAATGTCTCCACAATGAAGAGCCTGGTGTTGGCGCAGTGGTTTGGGCAGCGGCTTGGGATCCAAAAGGTCCTGAGTTCAAGCCCCGTTCAGCCACTGAATTAATACACCAGGGGGTTGACTCAGCCTGTCATCCTTCCGAGGTCGGCAAAATGAGCACCAGTGTACTGGGCCAGTGTATACCCCGGTTAAAATAGGTGTACCATATCCCTGTGTTGTAAGAGGCAACCAGGGTTGCGTCAGGAAGGGCATCCGGCATAAAACATGTGCCAAATCACTATGCGGAGCATACGGATGATCCGCTGTGGCATGAGGAAGAAGAAGAAGAAGGAAGAAGAAGAATGTCTCCACAATGAAGACTTTTTCATGCAGGCGTTTATGACCCTCCGCACTCCCCACAACCTCCCACTCTCTCTACTCCCCCCAACCACCAACTCTCTCCACTCCCCCCAACCTCCAACTCTCTCCACTCCCCCAACCTCCAACTCTCTCTACTCCCCCACCCTCCAACTCTCTCCACTCCCCCCAACCTCCAACTCTCTCCACTCCCCCACCCTCCAACTCTCTCCACTCCCCCCAACCTCCAACTCTCTCCACTCCCCCCAACTCTCTCCACTCCCCCAAACCTCCAACTCTCTCCACTCCCCCCTAATCTCCAACTCTTTTCCACGCCCCCTAACCTTCAATTCTCTCCCACCCCCAACTCTCTACCCCTCCCAACCACCAACTCTCCCATGCAGGCAGAGATGACCCCGCCACTCCAACTTTCTTTTCCACCCTCCACCCACAACCTTGAACCCCTGCAAATTAGTTAAGGCTTGTGAGCAGTTATTAGTACACCGCTTCTCTTTGAGTCATGGATAATACACCGCTTTAATCCAGTAACTTTGCAGTCACAAAACAGGGATTGCAGTGTTACGATTATAGTTATTATACAGTATTATTACCAGCTCACCTGGACTTCAGCCAGGAGCATATGCGATCGAGCAGTGTCCGCAGGTGAGTGAGTGAGTCTGTCCGTAAACTTTTCAGTCATTATCGCTTGAACTACACACGATTTTAATGAAAGTTGACCACAACCTTCATCACCCATGATGTACCAAAGTTTGTTCACAGGATTAAAAAAAAACAGGGTCTAAGGGCGTCTGCAGTGGGTTTGAGTGACTGCTGCTCCTGATCCCGGTGAAATTCAGGACAGACAGTCCTATTTTTATTGATGTTATATGCTATTATTATTATTATTATTACAAAAACGATATTATAACATTAAGAAACCTAAGCTAATTCCTCTGAAGTAGCCTGAAGGTGAGGCCGAAGGCATGGAGTCAAAGGCCGAATGCAGTGTCGTTGGAAGGCCCATGATGCCTATCCTTTCAATATTTTATGATCGTTTTAACAATCGCTTTGTTTGCATTTCACACTGAATGGAAAACGTAAAGGTATGGCATTGCGATTGTGAATATGACAAGTTCGGCATTCTGTTTGGCCTGAACTGCATGAGAAGATAAATGGCAGATGTTGGAGTCAGCCATCCTACTCCGTAATGACGGCCCAGAAGTAATGATGTGACAGACAGAGACAGACAGACAGACAAAAAACTGCGGCAAAGTTGATGTAAAGATTCCAAATCGTTGTATTTGCCGTTCCCAATTTTCAGGCTATGGTTCCAATTTAATTCTTCTGTTCTATCAGCTTCCAAATTGCTTGCTTTTCTTTCAGAGACAGTTCTCTGGTCTTCATGGTGGTTTATGCCAATTGACTCCAAAGGCAAACTCCCAAGGAAAAAGCAAAAGCTAAACCCAGGACTCGACATTCACAGCTCTTTTAGGTGTGAACAATCAATGCAACAACAAATACCAGTCAGCTATTTGGTCCAATACTTACGCTTACCTAAAATTGGGGGACTGAACATAAAAAGTGCTATTGTTATACAATAATAAAACATGGAGGCTGAGAAATATCATGAAATAAAAGGTGACCTTCTGTCCTCTTGCCTCATATTAATCTTTTGAACTCAAATCCAAATTTATTGAGTATATTGCAGTAATAACAAATTTGACTTCACTGTTCCAGTACTTATGAAAAAAAAAAAAAAAATATATATATATATATATATATATATATGGCACTCAAAAAGTCTGTTTCACAAGTAACTCAAAGAAGACAATGCTGCAGAACCAAATGTTCATTTTTCAATATAATGTCCCTTAAAAGCAATGCCTTTGCTCCCTTTATCCTTCAAGCTGTCTATGCCAGAAAAATTGACATCTCTCTCATTGCCACTGCAGCCATGAGGTCTCAGTAGTCTCAATTAGTTCATCACCTGAAAATAGTGTGCCACAAAGGGGAAAATTTCAGTGTCAGAACAAATAATAGTCACTCAGGATCACGTCCTGCAAGGTGGGGGGCATTTAACGTTGGAAGTCACACACTCAAATGGTAGCCTACGCAAGGCCGGGCCACATGGAACATTGGCCTTTGTGCAGAGCCACATTTTCTTGGAGGAGGAGCAGATAATTGCTCAACATTCCCGGTGGGTCATTCTTCATGACTTCTCGCAAATTCCGCAACAGATTGCTGTACAGCAGTGCTTGTATTATTATAAGCTTTGTGATAAATCAGAAATTGTGTCTCTGGCTGAGAACTGAGTGCCAAACCTACTTGGAGATGTGGATCCCTTGCGTTTCCACTGCATGGACTTGTTTCATCACGCCAACTGGTCGTTAGGACCTTCGGGAAATATCAAGTGAAAGCCGAGAAGGCGAGTTGGACTTGGAGTTCCCGGTACTGATCATTCTTTGTCGGTCTGTAAAATTTCAGTATTATCATTTAACTCCTCCAGAGCCTTTATATCTGTACAGTTTAAAAAAAATAAAAATTGATGAAACAAATTGTACAATGAGGCTGGAAGGAGACAGATTAAACTGCTGAAATCAATTTGGAATTCTGAAACAAAACTATGAATGCTTTTCTTACGCAGTCATAATTCATTGTCGGGCTGGAGGAAGAAAATAATTCATGATATGGATGGAAAAGCACAATGATTTTGTCGAATGAAAAATGCTTTTGTAATTCCACATTGGGGAGACAAATAAACGACAACACACACACACACACACACACACACACACACACACACACACACACACACACACACACACACACACACACACACACACACACACACACACACACACACACACACACACGTCACCCGGGATAACTCCGGAGCCGACGGGTCCCTTATCGGACCGAAGATCGCCAATAGGTCGACCGTATGGGATAGGGTCGATTGCCAATTTCAATTTACCTAAATACCCACGTCGTCCAAACTACCGGGGAAATTCACCCTCGGCAGGATCTGTGCGGTCCGGGCCGTTACCGAGTCGGATCCGAGCTGTACCCCGAGCGGAGAGTACCAGATTCCTGCCGAGCCGATTGCACAATTATGGCAACAATGAAGCCTCCTAATTCCTGTTTGCAGCGTGGCAAACGAATGGAAGAAGCACAGAAACGAGCTGGTACATTCAACAATAGGGGTATTTCTTTACAATAGGGGGAAGGGAACACACAAAGAGCAGAGCTATCACGACAATAAGAAATGCAATGTACAATGAGCAAAAGAAAGCACTTACACAATTCTTCTTGAAGACAGGCCCACACACAGACACACACAAACACAGAAATGGACCCCGTCGGGTCTTTATTGAAGGCTTCCAGCTCGAGGGAAGGTGAGCTGGAGACCAGAGCCTGTGCTCGGACCTGTCCACCTCGTGTGGTCTTTGATGATCCGGCTTGGCGGGACTTGAACCCGCAACACGATGCCGCTCCAAGCACCGCGCTCTCCAACCGGCCACACACCAATTGACCAAGACCAAGGAGAAGATCAGAGGTGACGATGACCTAGGACCAGACGAACCAGCCAGCACCAAGACCTACGACCCCCAAGATGATGACAATCACCATGACCAAGACCACCACCACCACGACGACAACCACGACCAACGCTCCCAGCCTGGCGTTCCTTTATACAGTATTCCTTTTTCCTCCAGGGTGAGAGAATCGCCATCTGAGGCGATCTCCACCCTCATTGGATGAGGTCTCATGGGAAAGTCGTTCTCTGTGGCAATCTCAACCCCCATTGGCCGGCGTGTCATGAGAAAGTCGCCTTGTATGGCATGATTGGACAAGGGGCACGCCCCTGCCTTCCTGGGCAGAGTCCCGGTCTGAGGCGATGGAAATCTCTGCCCACGTATGTGGCCGCACGCACGTGGGAAATGGCGTCGGTGTGTGAAGTGAAGTGAAGTGAAGGAGATTTGTTGTAAACGAAACTCCGCAGCGCACACATGTGATTCCCGTTAGACACAGGTAGGGGGCCCTAACTATAAACACACACTTACCGATATAACTGTTCTATAAGGACCTGAATGTTGAGTGCTCATGGCTTCCAGATTCGTAGCAATATCACCCTTAAAACCATGGCCAGGAGAATTCACATACGAGGTGCCAAGATACGTTATAAACAGTCCTTACATGGCAAGTGACCCGTATGTTGCGGGTTTGACCCGTTTTCTTTCTTTAAACCCATGGATCCGTTTCAGTATTGTTAAAACCCGTATTGAATGGAAAGTATGAACAATTTTTAAAACGCGATGTTTACCTTCCATTCCACTCGCATGGATTCACACACAAAGTGAGGTGTCGTGACCTATTTATCCGATGAGCAAGGTAGCGCTCTAGTCTGATTCTATTGACTGGGTGACGTCATGAGCTTTACCCAACAGACCGATTCCTTCAATCCTCATCTGTTTGCATCATCACTTCCTCTCGTCCACCATTTGTCCTCACCCCGAATCAATCGGTCGGCCTATTTGCTTTCCAATTCGCTCTTCGACTTCTTCCTGCGATATTTATCATTACCTTCTAGTGTTTTGAATGGTACGATTTGATTCGGATGGTTTTCATCCGTATATAGGGTGTCCACAAAAAAACGAAATTAAAAAAAACAGAATGAAATGGGATACCATGATGTGGTTTGATGTTTGTGAATGAACGAACATTTCTCAAAGTTTTATTGTCAAGATTTATCAAGATCATCGTCTTGCATTTATCATCACTCGGTCTCTATAAACCAGGCAACGCTGCTCTTTATTGTAGGGATGCTATTTGCATTAAATGTGATGTCACGCATCACAGACGACAACTGGAAACGAAAAAAAGTAAATAAAACTTTGAGAAATTGTTGTGTTTTTTTCTTAGGTGTTATATTATTTCCAAATATGTTGTTGTTGTTGTTGTTGAGCTGCCAGATGTTGAGAGATTATGAGGAAGATGATGATGCAAGGGGGAGGATGTGGAACGTGAGGCTGGAGCCATGTAAGCAGCTTTGTTCACGAAACATCATTGCCGCTTCCCGAGAGGCCGAGCAAGTTGAGACGGCTCTGATTCGTTCATCTGAGGGGGACGTGAGAAGAAAAGAAGGCCTTAATAATGTCGAGTTTCCTTCAAATTTCCTCCAGTTTAATAATGAAATGGAACGTTGGACAGAATTCATTGAAACATTTGTGGTGAAAATAATTTTTACTTCCGGAAGGTGTGCCCCATTGAACGCCATGATAACTTATTATACACCTCAACATGGAGTTTGTGTGTCAGGTGCAAACCCTCCTGGAGGTGGGGACAGTTGAATCGCTACAACCCCCGTCGTGTGACCCTTAGTCCTCCTGTCAAGTTTGGTTGTGATTGCATAAGTAACGACCGAATGTATCACGGTTGAAACAACAGTCAGACAGACACCAAACTGGGTATTTAATGTTTTTTTTTCCAAATTAACTTTTTTTTTAACAAGTGGAGAGATCAAAGTACTGACCAAATACAGCGCTGGAGTATCAGGAGGAACCCAAATAGACGAAGACGGAGTCTGTAGTGTTAATTCAATGGCCGATGGGGCTCGAACTCAGGACCCTAAGATCCCAAGCTGGCCACCCAAACAACCAAGCCAACACCAGGCTTGGGTTTTTCTGACAACAACTCAATGGGATTCTCTTTGCAAGTCCACGTATCGTCGGTTTGTTTTCATGAAGCAAATAATGCGGGAACTTCATGCTCTTGGTTTGAACATTCCGTTTTGATTTAACCAAATTAACATTCCGTCTCGTTCTGGTTCTTGTTAAACCGGCCTCGCTGGCTAGTTTTTTTTTCCAGCTTTATTCACGTCGAGAATATTCGACAAGAAACGTGATTCTGATTTTTTTTTTATCGACTACTTTCGATCACTCGACGTCACATTTGTTTCACGAGTTCGTCAATGGGCATCTGCACAATGCAATGACTTGACACATAGAAGGACCACTTTGGACAACCAACGGATCTGCTCTCATCTACCACCTTCGTGGTGATCACCCGCTATCTGCGCTTCCTAGCTGTGGTCAGTTGGAAGTTTTGTTTCCGAGATGTTTTATCACAGTATACGGAGTACAGCAATTCACACAAACCAAATTTCCAAAGAGTCATCAGGAGGAATCTGGATAGGATTTGGGTTTCAGATGCTACTCCTCTACCCTCAAACCCATCCAGGCACAACCAAGTGAGCCTTATTCAAAAATAAATAAATAAAGTACGCAAATCAATTTTTGTTAAATCATCATGGCAGCCAGACCATACGTCCGATCAGGTTGAAATTTGAAATATATCTTCCACATCAGCACGAGATCATTAAAAGCAAGTCCTGACAGGCAAGAAAGCAAAAGGTGCATAAGAGCAGATTTAACGAACACATATTCTTATTCAATCTTATTTACATAAGAGACATGACCATCATTCAATCAGGCGAGAAAAAGACAAGAAGAAGAACTTGAAAAGAAAAGAAAAGTAGGGTCGATTCGTTTCTCCCTCTCTGGTCCAACACGTGGAACATTTCTTTCAATCCTGACAAATCTCACACTCACTGTGTCGCTTCAAAAGGACCGTTTTGAACCCCCCCCACCCACCCCCATTTACTTTCTCAACAATCCTCGAGAAGAAGTCCTTTCATTCAAGCTTCTGGGTCTCACTATCTGCCATGATCTTTCCTGGGAAAGCCACATTTCCAACCTGGCCTCCATAGCCAGTCGCCAATTGGGAATCCTCCGATATGCAAAGTCCTTCCTCGGCCCACCTGAGCTCCTGACCACATGCAAAGTTTTTGTCTACAGCCTGATGGAGTACTGCTTTCCCATCAGGGCTGGTGCTCCTGCCTCTCACCCTTCTCGGCTTCACGCTGTGGAAACCAAGGAATTTCTGATCATTGGTTTCTCCTGCAATGAGGCTGAGTCTTTGGGCTTCTCACTCAATCACCGCAGGCAGGTCGGTGATCTTTCTGTCTTCTACCGTATCCTCTCCAGTCTTGCCCCCCCCATGCTCTGTCTATGATATGTCCCCACCATATTTCTGCAGGGCACTCAAGGTCCGCCAACAACCCCCTTCTGGTAAAACCAGCAAAATCATGAATCGCTTTCACTCTTTCATTCCTCTTTTTTTCCCGTGTTTGGAATAAACTCCCTCACTCTCTTCAATCCCATTTTTCTCTCCAGGTCTTCAAAACAGCTGTTCACCACCACCTCTCATAATCCTCCATCCCAAACCTCGACCTTTTCTACCCCGGTTAATCCACCCCAAGCCCACCTCCTTCAATTTCCCTGCTTTCCTTTCTGAAAGTTCCTGTAATGTCCATCTTATATGCCCCATGTTCCCCACCCCATCCCTCTCCCTTCCACAGATGTCCTAATGTCTCTGTTCCCCAATGTTTTGTCCTTCCCTTTCCCGCCCCTCTTGTCCCATGCCCCCCTTGCTGTGCATTGTGTTAGCTCTCACACCAGCCTTGACATTGTATACAAAGAAATAAAAAAAATTAGGAGGCTGCCAAGGAAATTCCCCAGAGATTTTTTTTCTTTTAATGTCTTTTATTTTAGAAGTTATTATGGACACTTTATCATCCAGAGATGTCCAGTACACCAGAGATGTTAATCATCTTTTGTCCGTCAACTGTCATTTCTGTTCCGTATATTTATAGTCCTTCCTTATCTCCAGTCTTATCAAAATAAGCCATTTATTAGAAGAAACATCTTCCAGCCGATTGCCTTCCCACATGCTGGGAACCACCCAATTAGGTATTTCAGGGGATGGTAACTTGTAATTTCTGAACATAGTGAATTCAAACATTGTTTTGGTCATTTAGGAGAGTCAAAGAACACTCGGTGCGATGAGGAGACGTCAGTCTGACCCGGCGATGCGACAGAGAGTGTGTGTGTGTGTGTGTGTGTGTGTGTGTGTGTGTGTGTGTGTGTGTGTGTGTGTGTGTGTGTGTGTGTGTGTGTGTGTGTGTGTGTCATTGGTTGTTATCTCCATGTGCTGGTTCAAAAGGTGGACCAGAGTCCTCCCAGGTCTCAAAGTATCCACCTCCATTTCGGTAAGGGAGGTGACTATTCATGGACCAAGATGTGAAGTTTTGTTCTCAAAGTTTTGTTCCGAGGGCTCTTTTTAGGAATGTCCCGAGTGCCCTTGACAGCTTCCAACTGTAGTTTGTTTATAGTAATATTCCCAGGGATGGTTTGTCAGATATCTGCAGGGTTCTTCTTCATAATTCCTATTGCTCCAATTTTCACTGCTGCAATTCAAGTGCTCTTCAGATTCCAGGATCTTTTGACTTCATTTTTGAGATCTCGGTGTTTGGTCATTTTCTGAGTTGTTTCGGCCAAAATAACTTGGAACTGAAACTTCAATGAGCAATGCCGTGTTTTCTTTTTTTTTTGTACCATGTACTATATCCAGTCGCAATTCTTTATTTGCTATGTTTACGCACAATGGGATCATCAGGTCGTACGTGAGTGTCACGTCTTTGTTTTTAATTATCGCGTTTGGTTCATGTTTCCATGAGTTTTCTGGAATTGGGATATTGAAGTTTTTACAAATGTGCCAGTAGATTACTCTGCATACTTTGTTGTGCCTTTGTGTGTACAGCTGCTCTGACGTGAGATTTTTTTTTTTACATCCTGAGAGGAGGTGACTTGTGCTTTTAGTTTTGACCTTGCAAAACCAACACTTTTCCAATTGACTCAGTCCTTCCTATAGCGGCAGCAAGCGCTTATCTGCCACGAGGATTTTCATAGTCATTGTGTCGAACTGTTTGAAGGTTCTTGGACGTGGAAACAAACGAGGAGTTATGTTTATACAAAAGCCTTCGGCTGTTTATTAGCGATCCAAAGCCCCGAAAAAACCTCCAAAAGGAAAAAATACCGGATGCTCCACGGCTCTGTGAAACTGCAAATCAAACAAAGCAACATACAAAAGCATTCAATGGCGTCGATATAACGCATGCAATGTGGTTACATGAGAACATATGATAGAACAAGCATTGCAATCATTCAATTATCTACATAAAGAGATATACTCACCACTTTTAGTCCTCTTGTCTCAAGGGAAAGCGCTTGTACGCAGAACAGGGATGAGCTTGCAGAACAGGCCTCTCCAAGCAGATGGCCTCGTGGTTCGTTCTAACCCTCACAACACAGTGTCACTTTCCAACATAGTAGCTTCACACCACGATGTAAGCTTCACAGAATCCCTGAGCTTTATGCTTAGCAGCGTGCCATAAACTTTGCAGAGCCAGTCGCAGCGGGAGAAGGGTCTGCAACGAACAACCATCCAGAATCTGGACATCATACACCCACAGTACAATGATGGATTCCAGATAGTATGATCGGAGATTGTGGACTGAGCGAGTGTGGCGGATGTCCTGGGTGGAACTGTTTAAATTGAAAGGCATTTGGTTAAAAGGCTGATGACTCTTCACCCATTTACAAATGTCATGGACTGGCATTACAATGCCATGTTCTTCAAGCCATTGGTACACTGCCATGTTCTTCAAGCCATTGGTATCGTGTCCTTGGTCTTGGGCATTTATGATGAGTCATTCTTCATCCCAGTTGAGTTGACCTCTTCTTAGCCATTCCAATCAGCCTTCTTTGTCCATGTCCAATCTGCCAAACGTTTTTTTTTTTGACTTGGAACTCCCTGCTCATTTATCGTCTTCCCAGTTGTCGATGTCCAGTATATCTGTTGATATTTAGTTTTTAAATCTTTCTTTTGTCTTTTTTGCAATCGTTGGGGCTGTATTTGTTGCCGTTTCTGTTTCATGCATGACATTTTCCTTTTGCATCTGTCCTTGGAATTTTTTTGCAAGATGGGTTCAGGATACCTTCTCGAGCTTGCTATGTTTGTGTTGGCATATTATTTTCTTCTGTTGAATAGTTTCCCAAGATTTGATGGATTCCCCCCCCCTCCTTCCCCCTCCCCCTCCACTCGGTGTCCCAGCTTTGATCTTAAATACCCTCCCGGAGGGGCAAATCATCAAGCATCTGCCCATCACAGACCATGAGATCCAGACAACCATCTCATCATCATTGAGAAAACTGCGACGATACGAATATAGAGTTAACCATTGAAATGAAAGCAATCAGTTATGATATTGCAATGGGTAAGGTGTGGAGGGGGTTGAGTGGGAGCAGGATTAAAATAAAAAAAAAAACACTCGCAGTAATTGGGCGATGCATAGATGCAAGTGCCAGGTGGTAGGCAGATGACGTGTGCAGCTGCAGTATGGATAACACGTACACCAGCTGATTCCTCTCTCTGTTTACAATGATGGTTTGGTGCCCATGCCAAGTGCATTCTCCCTTTCATTTCTTCCCTTTTGGCCATGCCTCACCTCTTGGCCTAACATATTTCATTTAGCCATGAAGAGCAGGTTGGTAAGGGGAGAGGGAGCGGTTAGAGGTTGAGCATTACAGCCACCTTTGACCAGATTATAGATAAGGTCATGGGCTGAACCTTTCAAGGAAAAATTATTTTTACTTTCTCCCTCGACACATTTGCAACGTGCTAATTGTTCATTTCCGTGCGTTTCTGCGTTTGTCCCTGCAAGTGATTTTTACGCACTGATCAAATTCGACAAAATACCATTCCTGTTTTACCTGCTGAAGATATTTACTTTAAATCATTATTTCCTAATTGACAGCTGCACCTTTTGTGCATCCATGAAAGACTTCAGACAAATGTCAGCAACTACCCTCAACTGGTTAAGGAGGCATGTTTGTGTGTCCACTGAACTGTGGAACAAAGGGAAAGACCAAACAGCAATTGGCAGAACATTACACTTGTCCCTGGCTCTGCATGGACCTGCATGAGAAAAACCGTCCGTTATGTAGGACGTTATCAATCCTTTCATGCGGAACAGTTCAGTTGGTAGCATGCTCACTTGATACGTGCTGTGTGTGTGTGTCATGTCTGCTAGCATGAGGTGGTGATATCAAATATGCCACAATGTCTTTAGAGAAGAGTAGGTGTGAGTTATCGCCCGCATCTTGAACACATTTCCCATTTCTGCCCCAATCTGCTCCAGTGAAATGTGAAGCCGAGCGAGTTGATTCATGAAAGACTTTGGCCAAACTTCTCATCCGGCTGTCCCAATGGCATGGGATTATTTCGGGAGTCGTAGGAGTTGTACATGACCAGTCTCAGGGAGATTACTGTCTTTGGAATAAAATGTGAATCACGTTGTCCCCGATTAAATAATGCAATGCAAGTGTGTGTGTGTCTATTGTCGCTTTCAAAAAAGTTTTTCTCTGCAACCGCATGTCCAATCGATGTGACACATTAAACCTAGGAGGAACTCCCTCCATGGAGAACATTTTGTTGATTAATCTGACGTCATAAGTCACATGTTGTGGCAGCCACATCAAATGAAGGAAAAAAAAAAGATTGGACAGCCTTCTCTCCGAAACCGCTCAATGAAAAAAAAATTGAAACTTGGTATGTGTCATAAACTCCCAATGTGGGATGTAGGGTGTTAACGAACATGTTATCGGTGAAGTGGTTTTCCAGCTATAATTGCTTGAATCAAAATCCTTAACCGAAAAATCTGAAACTTAATACATCTGATCTACGACCCGACGTGAGTGAAGAATCAAATTGATGAAGTCATCGGTCAGGCGGTCTGGTGACAATTGAGAAAAGGAAGAGAGGAAAGGGTGACAGAAAAAGAGAAAAGTTTAGAACTAGAAAAATAAAAGAAGTGTGCGAGGAAATTAAAGTTAGGAAAGGGAAAGGGAATGTATGGAGCACATGGGGTGTAGAGGACAGTGGGTTCCAAATTTGGCCATATTTGCAAACACTTGTGGCCGTTTTACCTGAACAGGTCTTTGCGTCAGTGCCTTGGCCGTACAGACCTTCCAATCATGGAGATTAAGGACAATGCAATATGAAGCTATTGCAAGGAAACAGACAACGTTAAGAGGGTTAAGTAAATTGATCATGGCACGAGGGAACAACACATGCGTTGTGAATGGTTTCTTTCTCAAAAACGTCCTTGATTACTCACTCGTTATTAGCATTTCCAAATAACTTTGCATAAAAATTGAAAATGAGTCAAAATAAGCTGAGGTCATGCAAAAAAAAAAAAAAAAACCCTGCAGATTTCTTTACGGAATGTGATGGACTGCAGAACCCAACCAGGCTACCATGTATTTGCACTCAATGGGTCAATAAAGCAGTGATGTTATATTTACTTCGCTAACAGTAGTGTTAACCGTTGTTATCTCAAGGATAACCCAGCCACTGTGGTTGCACAAGTTAGTGCACTCTCAGCGCCGGTCCCAAGCCCGGATAAATGGGGAGGGTTGCGTGGGAGGAAGGGCATCCGGCGTAAAACTTGTGCCAAATCAATATGTGGATCATAAACCGGATTTCCATTCCGGATCGGTCGAGGCCGGGGTTACCAATGACCGCCACCGGTACTGTTAGCCAGAAGGGTACCGGTGGAAACTGTTACTGCTGGGCAAAGGAGGAGAAGGAGAGGGGGAAGGCGTGTCCAGAGGCAGTGGGAGAGGATGAAGGGGAGAAGTGTGGAGGTGAGAGTTGGAACTTTGAATGTTGGGACTATGACTGGCAAAGGGCGAGAGTTGGCTGATATGATGGAGAGGAGAAAGGAAGACATGCTGTGTGTACAAGAGACCAAGTGGATGGGGTGTAAGGCGAGGAGCATTGGAGGTGGTTTCAAACTGTTCTACCATGGTGTGGATGGGAGGAGAAATGGTGTCGGGGTAATCCGAAAGGAGGATTATGTTAAGAGGGCATTGGAGGTGAGGAGAGTGTCTGACTGAGTGATGAGTGTGAAGTTGGAAATTGAAGGGGTGATGATGAATGTCATCAGTGCATATGCCCCACATATGGGGTGTGAGATGGAGTATAAAGAAGATTTCTGGAGTGAGTTAGATGAAGTGGTGGAGAGTGTATCCAAGGAAGAAAGAGCGGTGATTGGGGTGGATTTCAATGGGCATGTTGGGGAAGGGAATAGAGATGATGAGGAGGTGATGGGTAGGTACGGTGGCAACGAGAGGAATGTGGAAGGGAAAATGGTGGTAGAGTTTGCAAAAAGAATGGAAATTACGGTGGTAAATACGTATTTCAAGAAGGAGGAGGAGCACAGGGTGACGTACAAGAGTGGAGGAAAGTGCACACAGGTGGATTACATCTTAAGTAGGAGATGCAACATGAAAGAGATTAGAGACTGTAAGGTGGTGGCAGGGGAGAGTGTAGCTCGACAGCATCGGATGGTGGTTTGTAGGATGATTTTGGAGGTGAGGTTGAGGAAGAGAGTGAGGGCTGAACCAAGGACCAGATGGTGGAAGCTGAAGGAGGAAGACTGCTGCGTGAAATTCAGGGAGGTGGTGAGACAGGTGATGGATGGTGGTAAAGAGGTGTGGGATGACTGGGCAACTACTGCAGAAGTGGTGAGGGAGATAGCTAGGAAGGTACTTGGTGTGACATCTGGACAGATGAAGGAAGATAAGGAGACTTGGTGGTGGAATGAGGAAGTACACGAAAGTATAAGGAAGAAGAGGTTGGCAAAAAAGAATTTGGATAGCCAGAGAGATGAAGAAAGTAGACAGGAGTACAAGGAGTGGCAGTGCAAGGTGAAGAGAGAGGTGGCGAAGGCTAAGGAAAAAGCATATGTCGAGCTGTATGAGAAGTTGGATACAAAGGAAGGGGAAAAGGATTTGTACCGATTGGCCAGACAGAGGGACCGAGCTGGGAAGAATGTGCTGCAGGTTATGGTGATAAAGGACGCAAATGGGAATGTACTGACAAGCGAGGAGAGTGTGTTGAGAAGGTGGATGGAGTACTTTGAGGAGCTGATGAATGAAGAAAATGAGAGAGAGAGAAGGTTGGAAGAGGTGGAGATAGTGAATCAGGAAGTGCGGCAGATTAGTAAGGATGAAGTGAGGACAGCGATGAAGAAGATGAAAAGTGGAAAGGCGGTTGTCCCAGATGATATTCCAGTGGAGGCATGAAAATGTTTAGGAGAGATGGCAGTGGGGTTGTTAACCAGATTGTTTAATAAAATCTTGGAAAGTGAGAGGATGCCGGAGGAGTGGAGATTAAGTGTACCGGTACCGATTTTTAAGAATATGAGTGATGTGCAGAGCAGTGGAAATTACAGAGGAATAAAGTTGAAAAGCCACACCATGAAGTTATGGGAAAGAGTAGTGGAAGCTAGGTTGAGAGGAGAGGTGACGATCTGTGAGCAGCAATATGGTTTTATGTGAGGAAAGAGCACCACTGATGCGATGTTTGCTTTGAGAGTGTTGATGGAGAATTATAGGGAAGGCCAGAAGGAGTTGCATTGTGTGTTTGTGGATTTAGAGAAAGCTTACGACAGGGTGCCCAGAGAGGAGTTGTGGTATTGTATGAGGAAGTCGGGAGTGGTGGAGAAGTATGTGAGGGTGGTGCAGGATATGTATGAGGACAGTGTGACAGCGATGAGGTGTGCGGTAGGAATGACGAACCGGTTTAAGGTAGAGGTGAGATTGCATCAAGGATCGATTCTGAACCCTTTCTTGTTTGCAATGGTGATGGACCGGTTGATGGACGAGATCAGACAGGAGTCTCCATGGACTATGATGTTCGCGGATGACATCGTGATCTGGAGTGAGAGGAGGGAGCAGGCTGAGGTGAGCCTCGAGAGGTGGAGGTACGCACTGGAGAGAAGGGGAATGAAAGTCAGTCGGAGTAAGACGGAGTACATGTGCGTAAATGAGAGGGAGGGTGGTGGAATGGTGTGGTTGCAAGTAGTTGAGGTGGTGAAGGTGGATGGGTTTAAATACTTGGGATCAACTGTCCAAAGTAACGGAGAGTGTGGTTGAGAAGTGAAGAAGAGAGTGCAAGCAGGATGGAGTGGGTGGAGAAGAGTTTCAGGAGTGATTTGTGATAGAAGGGTATCTGCAAGAGTGAAAGGGAAAGTTTACAAGACGGTAGTAAGACCAGCTACGTTGTATGGTTTGGAGGCGGTGGCACTGACAAAAAGACAGGAAGCGGAGAGGGAGGTGGCAGAGTTAAAGATGCTGTGATACCCGTTGGGAGTGACGAGGATTGACAGGATTAGAAATGAGTATATTAGAGGGACAGCACAGGTAGGACAGTTTGGAGACAAAGTGAGAGAGGCGAGATTGAGATGGTTTGGACATGTGCACAAGAGGGATGCGGGGTATATCAGAAGAGGGATGCGGGGTATATCAGGAGACGGATGCTGAGGATGGAGCCACCAGGTAGGAGGAGAAGAGGAAGGCCAAAGAGGAGGTTTATGGATGTGGTGAGGGCGGACATGCGGGTGGTTGGTGTGACAATGGAAGATGTGGAGGACAGAGCGAAATGGAGACGGATGATCCGCTGTGGCGACCCCTAACGGGAGCAGCCGAAAGATGAAGAAGATGTAATCTCAAGGATATGCATCAAAGCTAAATAATAAAATTATTATTCATAATAATAATAAATTACCCCCGTGTGGGGGTGACTGTCATCTCTAAAATGTTTTTTACTATCATTATCGATGAACCGTTGCCAGATATCTCCTAAAATGACAGACTAGATAGGTTTTGAAAATGGCAACTTTCACAACTTTCGTGACCTCGTGACTTTGACCCTGATCTCGAATCCGGGAAAAAAATATGTCGTTGGGTATCACTCATCGACCAATACCCACATACCAAATTTCATCAAGATCGGAAGTAAAAAGTTTTCTTTGTACCGGGAGGTGTTTTTGACCATGTTCCAGGTTATGTGGCGGCCAAACGGGACGGAAATTCAAAAATCTGTCCGGTTAGATACAAGATAATATTTTTTACTTTCATAATCAATAAACAGTTGCCGAATATCTTGAAGAATGGCAGACTAGATAGGTTTTGAAAATGGCGATTTTTATAACTTACGTGACCTTGACCCTGACCTCGAACCCGGACAAAAGTTATATCGTTGTGCAACACTCATCGACCTCTACCCACATGCTAAGTTTCATCAAGATCGGAAAGAAAAATTGTTGACGGACGGACATTTGGTCCGGCTTTATTCGGTCATCTCGGTGGAGATGCCCTAAAAAGCAAGCAATTTCAGCTGCAATACCAACTACATTGAATGAGGAAGTAAACTGGAAGTAACACCCAAGAAAATCTGAAACTGGAAGTAACACCCGAGAAAATCTAAAACTGGAAGTAACACCTGAGAAAATCTAAAACTGGAATTAACATCCGAGAAAATCTAAAACTGGAAGTAACACCCGAGAAAATCTGAAAACGGGAAGTAACACCTGAGAAAATCTGAAACTGGAAGTAACACCCATGAAAATCTGAAACTGGAAGTGACACCCTAGAAAATCTAAAACTGGAAGTGACACCCGAGAAAATGTAAAACTGGAAGTAACACCCGAGGAAATGTAAAACTGGAAGTAACACCTGAGAAAATATAAAAATGGAAGCAGCATCCAATAAAATCGAAAGCTGGAAGTTACACTTGAGAAGATCGAAAATTGGAAGTAACACCCAAGAAAATTGAAGTCTGGAAGTAACACCTGAGAAGATAAAAAAAACTGGAAGTAACACCCGAGAAGATTGAAAATTGGAAGTAACACTCCATAAAATCTGAAAATGGAAGTAACACCCGAGAAAATCTGAAACTGGAAGTAACACCCGAGAAAATCTGAAACTGGAAGTAACACCCGAGAAAATCTGATACTGGAAGTAACACCCGAGAAAATCTAAAGCTGGAAGTAACACCCGAGAAAATGTGAAACGAAGTTACACCTGAGAAAATCTGAAACCCAAAATAACACCCGAGAAAATGTGAAACGAAGTAACACCTGAGAAAATCTGAAACCGGAAGTAACACCCGAGAAAATCTAAAACCGGATGTAACACCCGAGAAAATGTGAAACTGGAAGCAGCATCCAAGAAAATTGAAAGCTGGAAGTTACACTTGAGAAGATTGAAAATTGGAAGTAACACCCAAGAAAATTGAAGTCTGGAAGTAACACCTGAGAAAATAAAAAAACTGGAAGTAACACCCGAGAATAATCAAAATTGGAAGTAACACTAGAATATCGAAAGCTGGAAGTCATACCCGAGAAAATCAAAAGCTGGAAGTAACACCATAGAAAATCGAAAACTAGACCGAACACCTGAGAAAATTGAAAATAACACCTGAGAAAATTGAAAATAACACCTGAGAAAATTGAAAACTGGAAGCAGCATCCAAGAAGATCTAGAACTGAAAAGATTGAAAAGCAAAAACTGGAAGTAACACCCGAAAAAATGAAAAGCTGGAAGTAACACCTGAGAAAATTCAAAATAACACACGAGAAAATCAAGACTTAAACGAAACTCGACATTTCCATCACATTTATGTCAGTAATATCACACATAGTCCCCACATCCCCTTACCTCACCAAACAACATGTATGCACAGCAGCAATCAATCAATATAACGAGCACCTTGATTCTTTTCAAATGACTTCGAGGATTCAGAATGAATCCACTCTGCCATGGGGTTTATTTTGTCCTTGAAAATGTTACTACATTCAACGAATAATGAAGGAATTGTCCTTCACAGAAGTGCAGCAATAAGGATCCAAAATTAGAATCAATTTTTGTGTACCAAGAGGGAAAAGTGAAAGCACAATGGATGCATAAAAGGTGGAGCTGTCAATTCGGAAATTAAGATGTTATTTTGTCGAATTTGATCATTGCATAAAATCACTTGTCGGGATAAATATAGAAAGGTGCAGAAATGAACTACCAGCACATTGCAAATGTTATATTCAAGAAATAAAATTAATAGTACATTATATTTGATACTTTAATGCTTGCTATTTACTTTTTCACATGAAACTTGTCAAGAAAATGCAGAAAAACCTTAACAGGGTTAATATTTACATCAATGTAGATGGTATTTATATTAAAAAACGGGATTTATATCAATGACCAAATATTTCAAGGGCAATCAGGTTTAAATCAACATCCTAATTACGCTGACAACAGTATCAGACTATTGGGAGAAATTCTCCTTCCATGGATCAGTGGTCGTACTCTTATTTACTGTAAATACATTGTGGCTATTGGTTTATTTTGCATATGGCCATGCATGCATACATATCTATCGACCACTCGATATATTGTTGTGGGGCCGGGTGTCGGCGGCGAGCACGACCGCCAGGTGGAGCAGTAGAGCCGTCTCCCACCGAACACCCGGAATTTATAGGCCATCACCCCGGATAACTCCAGAGCCGACGGGTCACTTAAAGGACCGTGGCCGCCAATACTTCGACGGCGTGAGGTAGGGTCCACTTGTCGAATTCCAATTTACCTAAGTACTCACGCCGTCAAACTACCGGGGAACCACACTCTCGGCCGACTCTGTCCGATCCGAGTCGCAGGTAACGGCTCGGATCCGGCATAACCGAGGGGAGTTACCAGAGCCGCCCCGGACCAAATGAACAATTTTCCGCTTCACTATTTTCCAACACGCACAATGCTAAGCCAATGAAAGAAACACAGGAATGAGCTGGAACATTTAACAATAGGAACATTTAACAATTGGAACACTTCCGGTTCCGGTTTTGAGCGGCAAGAGGTCTCCTTCGGGGCTCCCTGCTGACATTCTCAAAGTTAAGTTCCGGTTGTTATTTGTCCCGTTTTAACTGTTTAATTTTCTCACCTACATGTTAATGTGTGTTCCTAGTTCGGTTTTGTTTCAAAAATCGTGCTATTTTGTGAGTATTTATGTCGACGTTCTTACCTGGTGTTTGAGGCCTAGTCCTAGGCTTGAGGCCTACCGGTTCCACTTGGTGTTCGATCGTTTTTTTTTTGTTTGTTTGTTTGTTTTTTCTCCCCATTTCCTTCAATTTCTATCCTCCCCATTACCTTCAATTTTCATCTTCCCCACTTTCCAAACATCCCCCATCCTCCCAACTAATCTCTTTCTTATCTCAAAAAAAAAAATATATATATATATATATATATACCCAACAACAACAACAACAACACGCTCACCTTCTCCCTATTCTGCTACTTCTTCTTCCTCTTAACTTCCTCCTCGTCTTCCTCGATTTTTTTTTTTTTTTTTTTTTTTACACTTCCATGACCTAATCTGTTGAACTCTCTCATACATTAATATTAACAACAAAAACGATCTTATAATGCTTCATCTTCCTCTCTCACACATGTGGTACTCTTTACTGTTTCACAATGCACTACTCTTCTGCTATTTTAACAGACTGCTCTCATTTCGACCTCTCCTTCATTCCTTGCCTAAAAAAATCCAACTATTACAGCGCTTCTTCTCTCCATGCTCTGAATTCCCCTTCATTGCATCCATCAAGAATTGTGTTAAATCGCATCTCTGACCTAAAACTTTTAAAAACCACAGTTTGCCATGGATGCTCGCTTTCCATCAACCATTCTTTTTTTCCAACTTCAGTGCCAACTCACCCCCCTCACACCTCACTCTCACTCTCAAAGCATCCATCCCACTCTTCTCCCTCCAAGCCTCCCTCTCACCTCTTTCAAAAATTCCCCCCTCACCTTTCTCCCACCTTTCATCCCCCTCACTCTTCCTTCTCTAAGTTGCCCCCCTCTCATCCACCAACCTGCCTCCCTCCACTGCCCTCTCACCTCCATCTCTTCACTCCACCTCCTCAAATACTCAACTGCCATCTTCCTTGTCTCTTGTCCCCCCTCTCTCCCAGCACCACAGAGCCTTTTCTCCTCCTCATTCGGCCCCCTCCCCTCGCTATTCTGCAATACCCCACACTCCTTCAGCAACCCTCCTTACCTCCCCCTCGTCCCTCGTCCTACCCTCCCCCGCCCCCTCCACCTCCTGCACCCAAAGCCTCCTCCCCTACCTCTTCATTAAAAGTGTGGACCTCAAATATCCGGGGCCTTCGCTCAAACCTTTCAGATCTTTCCATACAGGTTGCCACTGACAAACCAGACATTATCTGCCTAACAGAAACTTTCCTCTCCCAAGACGTGTCTGACTCCCAAGTATCTCTCCCTGGTTACTCCCTCTTACGGTATGACAGACCTGAGCCTCGTCCTGGTGGAGGTGTTGCTCTCTTCATCAAAGACTCTATTCCTCACTCTCCCTGCACTGCTCTCACTCCCCCACACCCCCAGGAATACCTCTGGCTTCGGCTTCCCCTCCACTCCCACCTCATGTTTATATGTGTACTGTACCGTCCACCGAACAGTGATGACTCCATCTACACCTCACTCTCCGAAAACATGGCCCATCTTCTATCTTCTCATCCAAACTCTCTCTTCCTCTTATGTGGCGACTTCAATTGTCATCACGCCAGTTGGCTAGGTGTGGGTACCTCTCTCACCTGCCATGGGACATCAGCAAAAGCTTTCTGTGACTCATTGGGACTGACTCAATCGGTCAACTTCCCGACCCGGATCTCAACCAATGGTACTCCATCTCTTCTGGATCTGATTTTGACAAATTTCCCTGACAATATCTGCTGCTCTTCCTTCGCTCCAATTGGTTCTTCTGACCACGTCCTTGTTAAAGTGGACATCTCTCTGGCTGTTATCAGAGAACCACCTCACCGCCGTCGAGTCTGGCATTTCACTCAAGCCGACTGGCAGGGTCTCCGAGCAGCCATCAAACTTACAGACTGGTCTCCTATCACTACTTTCTCAAACATCAACTCATCCTGGGAATTCTTTCAAAGAAACTTGCTCTCCCTCATGCACAGATTTATCCCCTCTCGTGTTCAGTTGTCTTACCCTTCCTCCCGCCCTTGGTTTACTGAAGCTTGTGGCGAGGCAGTTGTCCTGAAACAACTTGCCTTTGCCTCATGGAAAGCAAACCCAACTGAGGGCAATCTCAGTTCTTTCCACAAAGCTCGGAACAAGTGTGTAGCTACCCTCAGGAGAGCCAGAAAACAACATCTTTCTCATCTCAAGTCTAAACTCTCAAACCTCTCTCCCTCCTCAAAATCCTGGTGGCGTTTAATCAAATCTGTTTCCGGTGTATGTTCCCCCTCCATCCCCTCCCTTACCTCAAATGGCCGCACTGCTGATTCCACACGTGATAAAGCTGAATGTCTAAACTCGGTGTTTGCAGCTAAATCTTGTGTCCCAAACCCATCACTATCTCTACCCACTTTACCCAGTCGCACCCAACTGTCCCTGGACTCTGTATCCTTTTCTCCTGACAAGGTGGAGAGCTTGCTTTCAAACCTCGAGTCAGATTCTGCAACCGGTCCAGACGGCATCAGCCCACGTGTCCTCAAAGCCTGCTCTTCTGCTCTTGCTCACCCTCTCTCTGTTCTATTCACCCTCTCATTTTCCCAAGGTCATCTGCCATCTGCTTGGAAATCTGCTAACATCACTGCCCTGCATAAAAAAGGTGCAAAAACAGATCCCTGTAACTATAGACCAATCAGCCTTCTCCCAATCATCAGCAAGGTTATGGAATCCATCATCGCTTCAGACATGAAATCCTTCCTCTTCTCCAATGGCTTGATTTCCAATCATCAATTTGGTTTCAGACCAGGTCACTCTACCCTAGATATGCTGCTACTGCTCTCCCATCAATGGATGGAGGTCCTCAATGCCAGACAGGAAATCCGAGCCGTATCCCTGGACATATCACGTGCTTTTGACACAGTCTGGCACCCTGCCCTACTCACCAAACTCTCTTCCCATGGTATTCAAGGCCATCTCCACTCATGGCTCGCAGACTTCCTCTCCTGTCGCAGTCACCGTGTGGCCCTAAATGGAGTTCTTTCATCCCCTCTTCCTGTGCAGGCTGGAGTTCCTCAAGGTAGCGTTCTGGGCCCTGTTCTTTTTCTGGTTTTCATCAATGATCTCTCGGACTCTCTGGAAAATCCTCTATTTCTCTTTGCCGATGGCTCCACCCTCTGCCGTACCATCTGTCATCCCTCAGACCGGCAAGCAGCAGCTTCTTCGCTCACTGCAGATCTGGATAAAATCACAAACTGGTCCAACACGTGGAACATGTCTTTCAATCCAGACAAATCTCACACTCTCACTATGTCTCTTCGAAAGGACCGTTTACAAAACCCTACCATACACTTTCTCAACAATCCTCTGGAAGAAGTCTTTTCTTTCAAGCTTCTGGGTCTCACTATCTGCCATGACCTTTCCTGGGAAAGTCACATTTCCAACCTTGCCTCAAAAGCCAGTCGCCGACTGGGAATCCTCCGTCGTGCAAAGTCCTTCCTCGGCCCTCTTGAGCTCCTGACCACTTACAAAGCTTTTGTCCGTAGCCTGATGGAGTACTGCTCTCCCCTCTGGGCTGGTGCTCCTGCCTCCCACCTTTCTCGACTTCACGCTGTCGAAACCAGGGCTTTTAAGATCATTGGCATCTCCCGCAATGAAGCTGAGTCTTTGGGCCTCTCACTCAATCACCGCAGGTTGGTCGGTGGTCTTTCTGTCTTCTACCGACTCCTCTCCAGCCTTGCCCCCCTGCTCTCTCTGCGATTTGTCCCCACCACATTTCCACAGGGCGCTCAAGGTCCGCCAACAACCCCCTTCTGGTAAAACTACCAAAATCACGAATCACTGCTCATCTTCACTCTTTCATTCCTCTTTTTTCCCGCCTTTGGAATAAACTTCCTCACTCTATTCTTTCCCATTCTTCCCTCCAGGCTTTCAAAACAGCTGTTCACCACCACCTCTTATCTTCCCCCATCCAAATCCTCGATCTTTTCTACCCCCGATAATCCACCCAAGCCCACTTCCTTCAATTCTCCTGCTTTCCTTCCTGAAAGTCCCTTTAATGTCCATCTTCCCCTCGCCATGTTCCCCGTCCCATCCCCATCCCTCTCCCTTCCACAGTTCACCTGTGTCTGCTCCCCAATGTTTTGTCCCTTCCACTCCCGCCCCTCTTGTCTCATGCCTCATTGCTGTGAGTTGTGTGTTAGCTCTCATACGAGCCTCGACCAAGGTATACAAAAAAAAAAAAAAAAAAAAAAAAAAATAGGGGTATTTATTTTACAATAATAATCGGGGAGGGGAAGCACACAAAGAGCAGAGTTTTCACAAATAAATAATGTAATGTACAATGAGCAAAAGAAAGCACTTACACAATTCTACTTGAAGACGGGCCCACACACAGACACACACACAAAGAAATGGATCCCGTCGGGTCTTTATTGATGGCTTCCAGCTCGAGGAAAGGTGAGCTGGAGACCAGAGCCTGTGCCCAAGCACCTGTCCACCTCGTGTGGTCTTTGGCGATCCGGCTCGGCGGGACTCGAGCCCGCAACACGATGTCGCTCCAAGCACCAGGTACCATGCTCTCCATCCAGCCATGCACCAATCGACCAAGACCAAGAAGAAGATCAGAGACGACGATGACCCAGGACCAGACGAACCAGCCAGCATCAAGACCCACGACACCCAAGACGACGATGAATATCACGACCACCTCCCAGCCTGGCGTTCCTTTATATTCCTTTTTCCTCCGAGGTGATTAAATCGCCGTCTGAGGTGATCTCCACCCTCATTGGACGGAGCGTCATGGGAAAGTCACCCTCTGTGGCCATCTCAACCCTCATTGGCCGGCGTGTCGTGGGAAAGTCGCCCTCTGTGGCCATCTCAACGCTCATTGGCCGGCGTGTCGTGGGAAAGTCGCCTTCTGTGGCCATCTCAACCCTCATTGGCCGGCGTGTTGTGGGAAAGCCGCCTTCAGTGGCCTGATTGGACAAGGGGCACGCCCCTACCTTCCCTGGCGGAGTCCCGGTCTGAGGCGATGGAAATCTCCACCCACGTACGTGGCTGACCGCACGTGGGCAATGGCGTCGGTAAGTGAAGTGAAGGAGATTTGTTGTAAACGAAACTCCGCAGCGCACACATGTAATTCCCGTTAGACACGAGTCGGGGGCCCGAACTATAAACACACACTTACCGATATAACTGTTCGATAAGGACCTGAATGTTGAGTGCTCATGGCTGCCAGACTCGTAACAATATAAACGCAAGTTGAGCAATTGTGTCTGAACGGGGTAAATGTTGTAACCACAGCATGTACAATGCTGAATGATACCTCATTTAAGAGGTCTTGCATCCAGACAGTGCATGCGGAGGTCTAAAAATATCGATATTCATGCAATTTTGGGTTATAGTCATTTTTGTTGCGCATGTGGTGCATATGCTCGTTGGTTTACACATCTACCGGTAGTAAAAAAAAAAAAAATCTACAATCACAAACTATTCAGTCAATTCCATCAACATATAATAACCTTTCCATTGATTTACTTTACAGACAAACCTTATCAGTCTTCACAGTTAGTGACGATGAAGCTGTTAAAGGAAAATCATCGCAAAAATAAAAATAAATAAAAAAAAAAAAAACGATGAAAAATTTCCTTTTCTTCCACTTAATTATTTTGCAAACAAATTCTCCTACAAACAGAACCACAGACTCCTTATCAATGCAAACATGGAAAGTTGGAGGTGAAGAAAAATGGGTTGGTAGGATTCGAAAGCGGGTATTTATTTTGTTTATTTATTCGACGTGATTGGAATATAAGTGATACTGCGCAAGGAATCCTTGTAGGTTGTGAAACGTGGCCTTCGGTGAGGGAAAGCTCAATTTATCAACACAAGTTCCAAAGAAGAAAAGGGAATAAAAAAAAAAATCTAATTATTTAAATTTTTTGAATTTTTTTTTTTTAATTATCATTTTTTGCTGTTTTTCTTTTTCTTCTTCCCATCAGGGGAGGGGGCATGGGCTTGGTGAAAAACAAACATCAAGCACACAACACCCCTTGACGAGACCCTGACCAACAACACTGAACACATGCACACAATCACCCATCAATGCTCAAACTTAGAAGTTTGACCCTAACCCTCACAGCTCAAACTACCTAAAACTCTTGGCAACATCCCCATACTCCTCGATCTCCATAACTTCCAGGTACCTATCTAATTATAATTTAAACTTATCGACTTTTTCTGCTCCCACTACCTTTCCAGTGAGGCCATTCCATGCATTAACTACTCTCTGAGTAAAAGACCCCTACCTTACTACCGTCTTAACTCTCCTCTTCTTTACTCTCAAGCTATGGCCCCTGGTTCAATCACTGTGTACTCTGATGAATAATGAATCTGTACTGATTTTATCAATACCCTTCATTACCTTAAACATCTCCATCATAACTCCTCGTAACCACTTCCTTAAAGTGTATAAAGCACTGTCTCCTTCAGCCACTCCTCATAGCTGAGTCGAGCTTGGCCCGGAATCAATCTAGTAGCCATGCGCTGAACCCTCTCTGTGGCATCGATGTCCTTCCTGAGTTGTGGTGACCAAAACTGCACACAATATTCTAGATGTGGCCCTCACTAAATTCGCGTACAATGTTAACACCACCTCTTTTGATTTCTAAATGATCCCCCTCCCAATACAACCTAAAACTCTATTTGCTCTACTATAGCTGCCTGGCACTGTGCTGCATGCTTACCTCCCAAATCTATGACCACCCCCAGATCCTTCTCCTGTGTGATATGCTCCAAAATTAGCCCTTACACCCCGTTGGTTCAAGAAAAAATATTTTCACAAAAAAAATAAGTGACCACGATATTCGTTATTGGTGTGCGTCTGTCTGTCTGTCTGTCTGTCCCGAGCATAGCTCCGTGGGTTTTTATCCGATCCTGATAAAATTTTGGTGGGAGGTTTATATCATGATCTAGTTGTGTTTTCCTGAGAATAGGTGTGGTGCGCCCATTATGGGCGGAGCCACGCCCAAAAAACATGTTTTTAGGGGGTAGCCGATTTCAATTTGCATCTTCTGCTTGGGGATTTGTCGAATCTGACAGGGGTTTCGGTATTTGGTGAGCCCAATGGCACCTGCATAGCCCCAAGGAGCTCGATTTTTCATTTTCGTCCCAAGGTCAAGGTCACAAGGTCACGAACTTAGAAAATTGCGAATTTTGACAAAAAAATTATCTTCTCCGAGGGGTTTGTCGAATCTGGCTGGGGTTTCGGTATTTGGTTAGCCCAATGGTGCCTGCATAGCCCCACGGAGCTCGAATTTTCATCCCAAGGTCAAGGTCACGCACTTAGAAAATTGCAATTTTGACATAAAAATCCATCTTCTCCTGGGGGGTTTGTCGAATCTGGCAGGGATATCGGTATTTGGTTAGCCCAATGACACCTGCATAGCCCCACGGAGCTCGATTTTTCATTTTAGTCCCAAGGTCACGGTCTCAAGGTCACGAACTTAGAAAATTTCAAATTTTGACATAAAAATCATACGACCGCCCAAACTTTGAGAGCTAGGATGACAATATTTTTTAATGCATAATCTTGAGGTCATTCCCCACCTAAACTCTTGAAACCATTTTGCTCTATCTCAAACACCTTGCCCGTGGCGTCTCATTCAAGTTTTTTACGCTGATTTCATCAAAGTATGGATAATCCGAGGAGTGTGAAATGCCATATAGCCTATATGACGTTATATTGTTCCTGGAATGTTTCAGAGGAAGTTTTGCACCAAAGGTCATAATCCTTGACCTTTGACCTTTGAAGTTCACAAAGGTCAAATTTTCAAAGTTGTGGGAATCGAACCGGGTTTTCGACCTTCTTCAACGAACTAACTCCAATAAGCTATAGCACGTATCCTGTTTCCTTATTTTAATGTCCACAACATTGTTTTGTGACCTTTAAAGGTTATGCAAAGGTCAAATTTTTAAAGTTGTTGAATGAAACCGGGTTTTCGACATTTTGCAGCTAATAACCTGTCACTCGTACCACATCATGCTGATCCTTTTAATAACTTGGTCAAACATTATCACATTGTCTCATCCTTGACTTCTGAAACAGATACCGCTCGTGAACCATCGTCGTCTTCAGAGTTGTAATCTCTATTTTCATTGTTCTTTCCGATCTCCAACACCTTACACTTGCTCAGGTTAAACTCCATCTGCCAGTCCTTTGCCGAATCCATACAAGTATCAATACTTTCCTGAATCTGATCACCACCCCCTCTCCTATCCATCTCACCTCCAAGCTTTGTCTCATTTGCAAATTTGGAAAGCATACTCTTCACCCCACTATTATAATCATTGATGTAAATAATGAACAGTCATGGTCCGAGTACTGATCCCTTCCCTGAGGTACCCCGCTACTTACATCCTCCCAGCAAGACATCCTCCCACTCACAGGCACTCTTTCCTTCCTACCACGAAGCCAGTTTGCAATCAAATTAGCTACCTGATCAGCCACTCCACAAGCCCTCACTTTGACTAACCTCTGATGTGGTACCTTTACAAATGCCTTCTTAAAGTCTAGATATACTATGTCCACTTCCTTTCCCTCATCCACCCAATCAGACACTGCTTCATAGAACTCTAAAATATTTGTTAAACAGGAACTACCTTTGGTAAACCCATGCTGACTACCTTTAATTAGTTTGGATTTGTTTAAATGGTTCCTCATCTGGTCCTTAATTAATGTCTCAAACGCCTTCTCCACAACTGAAGTTAAACCAACAGGTCTATAGTTTCCCAATTCTTCTCTGGATCCTTTCTTAAATCATGGTGTTATATTTGCTACTCTCCAATCCTCCGGTACCTGTCCTGACTCCAGTGAACAATTGAAAATATCCATTAACATCTCACTTACCTGCTCAACCACCTCCATCAATACTCTCAGTTACATATTATCTGGACCCGAAGCCTTATCTTCTCTTGGACTACCAAGCTGTTCCTTTACTTCGTCCACCCAACCTGGATCTTCTGCAAAAGCCCTTCCTCGCCTCCTTGATAGATACTCTCAGCTATTGGCAATTCTCCTGACTGTTCTTGTGTAAAAATTGAAGAAAAATGCTTAATAAGCCTGCCATCTCACCTTCATCATGAACCACTCTCCCAGTGCTCTTCCTCAATGGGCCCACACTGGTCCAAACCTGTTCTTTTCCCCTGATATACTGTATTGAAAGAAAGCCTTGTTATTAGGGTATCCGGTCAAATGGACTGGATAACCTATTGTTTTTCTTCTGTTTATTATTATTTTTCTTCCGCCGTAAATTTGCAAAATTTCCAAATTTTTTCGCTTTAAATGCCATTTTCTCAGAAATGGTAAGACCAATCGACACAAAATTTTCACCAAATATGTATCTTTTTTGATAGCATACATTATTGATAATTATGACGTCATAGGTCACGTGATACGGGCGCCATCTTGAAAAAACAGATAAACTTTGGACCTCTGTATCTCGGAAACCTTCTAGGGTAAAAACATTTCGCTTGATACATTTGAACAAGCTCCCACTCGGGTATACGTGTGATTTTTCGTGACGTCATCAGTGAAGAGGTATCCCAGTAAAAATTCGTCAAGTAGAACGCCACATGGCAAAAATTTGAAATTTCTTGAGCATCATCTACACAAAAATTCATCGTAGAAAAAAAATATTTTGACGTCATCGGTGACGTAATTCGGCCGCCATCTTGTTTTTTTGTGTTTTTTAAAAAAAATCTTCTTCTCCAGAACGGCTGTGCAGATTGAGGCGAAACTTTACACGCACATTCCCCCTGAGGTCCTCTTTCAAGTTTGTTAATTTGTTGTTGATACGTCACATGGTTTGGCGGCCATATTGAAAAAACCCTAAAACCTTCAAACATCTTCTTCTCCAGAAGCGCTGGTCCAATGAAGGCGAGATTTCAGAACTATATTCGTGACATGTATGTGATGCAAGTTTGTTAATTTCAAAGTGATAGGTCACATGGTTTGGCCGCCATGTTGGATTTAAGAAAAATATTAAATAATGTTTTCTCTGGTATTTCATAAGCCATCAAAGCGAAAATTTGCAAGTGCCTTCCTCCCTCAAGTCTGCATACATGGTAAAAAAATTTTTACCTCAGAAGTCACATGGTTTGGCGGCCATCTTGGATAGAAAAATACACTTTATCCGATTTACACGAAACTTCACACACTTGTTCGGGTCGACGATGGAAAGCAGAATTTAAATTTATGATATCGTAGGTCACAAGGTTCAGCAGCCATCTTGGATTGAAAATGAATAAATTTTAAAAATCTTCTTCTCCAGAAGGGCAAAAGAGATGAAGACGAAACTTCACACATATATTCCCCATGAGGTCCTTTCTCAAGTTTGTTAATTTGTTCTTGATCGGTCACATGGTTTGGTGGCCATCTTGAAAAAACCCTAAAACCTTCAAACATCTTCTTCTCCAGAAGCGCTGGTTGGATGAAGGGCAGATTTCAGAAGTATATTCGGGACACGTAGGCGATATAAGTTTGTTAATTTCGAATTGATAAGTCACACGGTTTGGCCGCCATCTTGGATTTAAGAAAAATATTAAATAATGTTTTCTCTGGAACCGCTTAACCTAACGAATCGAAAGTTTCCAATTATCATCTACCATCGTGTGTGCACGAGTGGTAAAAATTATGATGTCACACGTCACATGGTTTGGCGGCCATCTTGGATAGAAAAACGCACCTTTACCGATTAACACGAAACTTCACACACGTGTTCCAATACCCAGTTGGAAGCAGAATATAAACTTGTGATGTCATAGGTCACATGGTTCGTCAGCCATCTTGGATTGAAAAATAATATCTTAAAACGTCTTTTTCTCTGAAACGACTGAACAGATCCAGGCGAAACTCCACCACTATGACCGACTCTCAATGACGAATAAAAAGTTCTCACCCCCTTTTGAGGTACGACGCAACGTTTGGCAGCCATAGTGGATTGAAGGAAAAATATTAATTAATGTTTACTCTGGAACAACTGCATCAATCAATGTGAAACATCACCTTTATGGTGGAACAGTCATGCGGAATGAGGGTTTGAAATTTCAACGGGATCGGGCCCAGGGTTTGGCAGCCATGTTGGTTTTAAGAAAAATATTAAATAATGTTTTCTCTGGAACTGCTTAACCAAGCGAAGCGAAAATTTGCACTTATCGTCTCCGATCGTGTTTGCACATGAGGTGAAAATTATGACATCACAAGTCACATGGTTTGGCCGCCATCTTGGATTTAAGGATAAATATTAATTCATGTTTACTCTGGAACCGCTGCTTCTATATATACGAAACTTCAGATTTGTAATTTAGCCGACATGCGAAACAAAAGTTTAAAATTTCAACCTGATCGGTCACGCGGTTTGGCAGCCAGAATTATTTAATTATTTGAATCTGTTCGCCAGTAATAAGGAAATTGAACGCTTTGTGCTGCCCGGTTCGTAACTCGTCTGTTCCGCGCCGTCTCGAAGCAGGCCTGTGTTTGTATCACCATTAAATAATGTTTTCTCTGGCACCGCTTATCCGATAAATGCGAAACTTTGCGACGATGATTCAAGTCTCACGTTGTGTCAAAGGCGAACGGACTGGGTACCCGGTCATCACTGCCAGCAGTTATAAAGTGGCAGTTCTAGTTATGTTTAATATTCTTAGCCATGTCCTTCTCATACTCTCTTTTGGCTTGCGGAGTGATTTTCTTCACTTGCCTGTGTTTACTCCGATAGTGATATAAATCTAACTCCAGTCCTGTTATTTTAAACCTAATAAATGCCTCTGCTTCTCCTTAATATCATTCCTTATCTCACTGCTCAACCACCCTGGTCTCTTTCTGTTTCTAATTTTACACCTCATTGGAATGTACTTACTCTGTGCTCCACACATTTGGTCCTTCATGGTTTCCCATTTCTCTGATTCTGATTGTCCTGTTGTTAGAGTCTCCCAATCTACATCACCCAATTCTCTCCTCATACCCTCAAAGTTTGCCTTCCTGAAATCTAATAGCCTTACCCTCCTACCCTGAACTCCAACCCTCAACAGAATCTTTGCACACACAATGTTATGGTCACTTGCTCCTTAATGCTCCCCAACCTCCATCTACTCCATCATATTGGAACGTCACTTGAAAGGAGGTCTAGCACTGCACTCCCCCTCGTGGGCTTATCTACAAACTGGGTTAAAAAGCAATCCTGGACTAAAACTAGGAAATCCTCATCCGCTCTTCCCTTTCCCTGTTCATGGATCCAATTTATAACTGACAAGTTAAAATCCCCCATAACCAATACTCTTCCCTTACCACATGCCCTTTTGAATTCTTAATGCACTCCTCCTTCCTCCGCTTCCTTCACACACAGAACCCCATAAAAGCATCCCACTAGTATCTTACTGTTTTTACAATCTCTAATCTCTACCCACACAGAATCCTCAACATTTATTCCTTCCTTAATGTCAACCCTTTATCTTGATGCAATGCTGTCCTTTACCCAGATTGCAACTCCTCCTCCACCTGTTCTCTCCTTCCTATCACACCGATACACCTTGTAGCCTTCTAATTCTGTCCTCCAGTTACTCTCCTGAAACCATGTCTCACTCACTGCAACTATATCGTACTCCTCGCACTCAACTTTGGCTTCAAGCTCTTCCATCTTATTATTTAAACTTCTGGCATTGGTATAGAATATGTTTAACTTTTCCCTTCCTGAAATTATATTTTCCTGCCTGGCCTTACTCATCCCAATTACTTCATCCGTTCCTTCCTCAATACCCTCTCCACTCTCCACTGACCTAATAAAGCCTGAATTCCTTCCTCAATTCCCACTGCAAACCTTGCTGCCCCCTTTCTATTTAACATATGGCCATCATTCCGGAAACACTCCCTTTGTCCCCTAAATGATTCCCACTGCTTCCTAAATGTAAAACCTTCCTCCCTACACCATTCTTCCAGCCATTGGTTGACGTCTTCTGCTCTGCTCATAATTTCTATATCGTTTCCTAATCTTGGGAGGGTCCCAGAAACATGACCTCACAACCCTTTGCTTTCAGCTGCAAAGTAGCCCTACATAGCCCTACGCTGAACCCTCTCTATGGTTCAGCCCCCCCCCCCCGTCGCCCCTGTTGCACCCAATATCCTGTCTCTATCAAAACCTCTGATAAGTATACTTTCCTGACATCATTCACTCCGAGGTGTACCACAACCAACTTCTTCCTGCCATGACCTGAAACAACATGGTTTACCCTTCCTTTAATGTCCCTAACTCCCGCTCCTTCAAAACTACACAGAATTATGTGGCTACAATCCTTTCTGCAGAATGAAGAATCTACATATTTAATAATTTCATCACACACAAAAACTGTCTCCAATACCTCTTTCTATTGCTGCACTTCCACCACTGCGTGCCCCCGCTGTACCTCCACCACCACGTTCCCCCGCTGCACCTCCACCACTACGTTCCCCCGCTGCACCTCCACCACTACCTGCCCTCGCTGCACCTCCACCACTGCGTGCCCCCGCTGTACCTCCACCACTGCGTGCCCCCGCTGTACCTCCACCACTGCGTGCCCCCGCTGGTACCTCCACCACTACGTTCCCCCACTGCACCTCCACCACTACCTGCCCTCGCTGCACCTCCACCACTACCTGCCCCCGCTGCACCTCCACCACTACCTGCCCCCGCTGCACCTCCACCACTGCCCGCCCCCGTTGCACCATCGCCACTGCCCACCACCGTTGCACCGTCAACAATGCCTGACCCCGTTACACCGTCACCACCACTGACCCCGTTGCACGGTCACCACTGCCTGACCCCATTGCACTGTCACCACTGCCTGACCCCGTTGCACCGTCACCACCGCCTGCACCCGTTGCACCGTCACCACTGCCTGCCCCCGTTGCACCGTCACCACTGCCCGCCCCTGTTGCACCATCACCACTGCTCGCCCCCATTATACCATCACCACTGCTCGCCCCCATTATACCATCACCACTGCTCGCCCCCATTATACCATCACCACTGCTCGCCCCCGTTGCACCGTCACCACTGCCTGCCCTCGTTGCACCGTCACCACTGCCCACCTCCGTTGCACCGTCACCACTGCCAGCCGCCGTTGCACCGTCACCACTGCCTGCCCCCATTATACCATCACCACTGCTCGCCCCCATTATGCACTGTCACCACTGCCCACCCCCATTGCACCGGCACCACTGCCAGCCGCCGTTGCACCGTCACCACTGCCCGCCCCTGTTGCACCATCACCACTGCCCGCCCCCATTATACCATCACCACTGCTCGCCCCCATTATACCATCACCACTGCTCGCCCCCATTATACCATCACCACTGCTCGCCCCCATTATACCATCACCACTGCTCGCCCCCATTGCACCATCACCACTGCTCGCCCCCGTTGCACCATCACCACTGCCCGCCCCCATTATACCATCACAACTGCCTGCCCCCGTTATACCATCACCACTGCCCACCCCCATTAAACCATCACCACTGCCCACCCCCATTAAACCATCACCACTGCCCACCCCCATTAAACCATCACCACTGCCCACCCCCATTAAACCATCACCACTGCCCACCCCCATTAAACCATCACCACTGCCCACCCCCATTAAACCATCACCACTGCCCACCCCCATTAAACCATCACCACTGCCCACCCCCATTAAACCATCACCACTGCCCACCCCCATTAAACCATCACCACTGCCCACCCCCATTAAACCATCACCACTGCCCACCCACGTTATACCATCACCACTGCTCACCACTGTTGCACCATCACCACCGCCTGCCCCCTTTGCACTGTCACCACCGCCTGCCCCTGTTGCACCATCACCACCGCCTGCCCCCTTTGCACCGTCACAACAGTAACCAACTATTATCTACAAATTTCTCACATTCTGCTACTTGCTGCAAATTATCGATGCGTTCCTTCAACTCAGTGATAACCATCCTCAAGTGGACGATTTCCTCACTCTTCCAACAATAAGAACCCTCTGCCTCCCCCACTGTTGACGTAGCCCACATTGAGCAACTGTTACATTTTACGTACTCCTCATCCTTTCTCCTTCGGTCTCCATTTACAACAGTTGTTTTACCCCCATTCTCCCAAGGCCCCAACTGACCACACAAAACTTAACACGAGGCCTCGCCCTGCTTCTTTCAATAAACGAACTCAACTACCCGGTAAAACTGTGACGAACACAACTACAGCTTTTTAATTGCAGTTCCACAGGCCCTAACACAAATCATGATAACAAAATATGCAAAAAGCTTGAGGAGGAATGGAAGGAGAGCTCACCACTCAGCCGTCCCCGTGCGCCGATCCCCAAACCGGAAGTACGGCATTTAGATTGTGTCTAAATGGAGTAAACGTTATCATCACAGCATGTATGATGCTGAAAGATACCTCATTTTACATCTCTTGCGACTGGACAGTGCATGTGGAGGATTACAAATACTGATATTCATGCAATTTTGAGTTATGTACATTTTTGTTGCACATACGAGTGGTGTATAGGTTCCAAATTGTTGGTTCGCTCACTAACTGGAAGTAATATATATATATATATATATATATATATATATATATATATATATATATATATATATATATATATATATTGTTGTAGATTTCCACCCGCCGGCGTGCGGACGACCGCTTCTAGCGAATGGCGGCCGCTCCAACCCACCGAACGGACAATCTCGTCGCAGCCTTCCGGATCAAACGCCGGAATCCCACTACAGGTGTGTTTTGGGTGCACACCACAGCCTAGTCAACACTCTACCCGTGCTACAGGGTCAATCGCCGAATTGTCGATATACCTAATTAATCGCGCGGGCAGACTACCGAGAGACTGTACCTCAACGGGGCCCGCTTGAAACGAGCCGCTTAAGCAGCTCGCTTCGTTTTGGGATAACCGAGAGGGGTGTTATCGCGAGGCTCATTGGACCCGATTCTATTATCGGTTATTTAAAAACCAACTATATTCCGAGTGCAATAGGCAATTCAATTAGGGAAAGGACACAATGAACGGGTTAACATTTGAACAAGCACATTTATTTCACAAGACACATATGCAGGCATGCACGTCAATCAATGCAGCAATGGCAATCATGCAGTTATGTATGCAATCAAGGAGAGCACGCATGCAATTATGTAACATGTCAGGGACAAACCACGAGCAATGCAAAAGAGCTACTACCGTCTATCTATTATGTACACACGAAACAGTTTGACTTAAAAACATGGCACCACAACGTTCATTCAAAAGAAACAAGAAAAAAAACCCCAGGAAAGACGAGGGGTAGACTGGACCTCTTGGGTCTTTATTTCACGGAGTTGTGATGACCGCAGAAGCTCCGCGAAGCCGGGCTGGTTACCTTCAACTTCGAGGTGCCTCGCTGGGGCGACCCGCGACGTCCCGTCCTCATGGCAGCTGTCGTGACCGCGGTCCGGCCCAGGCCTCGTTTGGCGGCCTGGTGATTCGGGCCCAGCCGGCAACGCCTCAGAGGAACGAACGGGTCTTTTGCTCTCTTAGAGTTGATGCTCTCTTTAAGAGCCCGTCCGTCCCTTAGCGCCGCACGGACTGTCCCGAAGCCCGATCACCTCGGACCGTTCGGTGCTGGCTAGCGACCGCTCTCCGGCTCTCCCCACGTCCCGTACACGAACGCGCAGTTCTGCGCGGCACGGCAGGCCTTGCTGCGCTCCCAGCTGCGTCTCCTCGGCGAACCCAGACCTCAACTGGACTCGAACTTTGCTCTTCACACCACTCCAAACCCAGACCGACCGACAACTGCGAGCTTGGCGCTCTGCGCGCTCTTTTATAGGGTTCGTGAGGAGAGGTTTGATCTCCGCTCTTTCACCTCTGACCCCCACTGACTCCGCCCCCCTCGATCTCCTGATCCGAATTCTGAGGCGAAGCTCGGAGCGAGCGGACGTGTTTGAAATCACCGACACTGGTGCCCACAGAGGAGAGCGGACGTTGTGGAGATCACCGGCGCTGGCGCCCACAAAGGAGAGTGGACGTTGTGGAGATCACCGGCCCTGCACAACGAGGAAACCCCCGCGTCTGTTTGCAGCGATCTCGCCGTGGCCGGTGCAAAGATGGCGGCGTTTGCGGAGTTGAAGGTGAAGCGATGTTGTTCGTTGTTGGTTATTGGGGGAGATGTGGTTTAGGAGATGGTGGCTGTGGTTGGCGTTGTGAAGAAGGTGGTTGTGGTTGGCGTTGTGGAGAAGGTGGTTTTGTGAAGGCGGTTGTGAGAGCGATGCTGGTGGTGGAGGTGGTTGTTGTGAAGCGGTTGATGAGAGCGATGTTGGTGGTGGAGGTGGTTGTTGTGAAGCGGTTGATCCAAAATAACGATAGCAAAAGAATAACGGCTAACTGAAAGATCACAGCCCGGTTTCACGAATAAATCCCTTTGACATCGGTGGGGAAATCTATCTGAACACAGACTTATCGACATATCTGATCTAAGGACCTATATGGTGTTCTGTGAATTTCCATAGCCGTAACAATATATATATATATATATATATATATATATATATATATATATATATACATATATATATATATATACCACAAAGTCTTCAGTCAATTCCAACCAACGTATAATTACCTTTTCGTCCATTTACTTCACCGAGAAGCCTGAGCAATCTTAACAGTCAGTGACTGTGATGCTGATTTGGGGTTGGGATGAGGACTTGAAGAAGGGGGAGTGGAGACGTGATCCTGCTTTGAAACCTTAATCACGAATAACATTTCCAAGAATTCGTGATAAATTTGAGACGTACGGTACTGTGCAAGACCTGTGCAAGCAATGATCTGGGAGACACCGCTCACTCAGGTGGGGAAAATTCTGCTATGATGTTACAGTAATTCACACGACCTCCACAAAAATCTGTAAAGCGATGTGCTCGTGAGACTGGAATCAGCAGGGCAAGTGTACACCAGATTCTCAAAACAGACTCGTGGAAATCCTATGTGCCGAGACGGTCACATAAAATGATTGAAGATGCTCCGGATTCCAGAGCTGAGTTTTGTGAAAGGTTTCAAGAGAATGTGGACGAGGATGCACAGTTTGTGGACATGATCTTTTTGTCAGATGAGGCAACATTCAAGCTCAGTGTTGCAGTGAACCGACATCGTTGTGTGTAGTGGTCCTCTGAAAATCCGACCATTCATGGAGAGAACGCAGCTATTCCAGCAGACACGTCGGTGAATGTTAGTTATTCAGTTGTTTGTCGCTGTCACCGGTGCCGAGAAGCTGACGGTGCTCAATTTGAACATATGTGAGAGTTCACCATGTGCACAAACTATTGCTTCTGCACACACCAAATATCGACCTTTTCTAAGTTGTGTAATGGGTAGTTTTTGTTTTTTTGGGACGTTTTTTTTTAATTTAGAAAAACTAGAACAAATAAAATAGGGAGGATCATTTTCATGTCATCACCGGAGAAATCCTCCAGCAAAGTTTCAGTGCAAAGTGTGAAAACTGAAGGAAGCATCATTGGCTGTTGCGTTTGAGACAGGTTGCAAGGCCCCAGGAGGGGTTGTTACCCACAAGGTGAGGAAGCTTGGGATGTGCAAAGCTAACAAGCACGAGCTTGCTCTTAGATACACAATGAGGTTCTGTTTAAAATCAATAAGAACAAGGGGCACCAACCTGCTAATGACGAACCGAGTATGCCGGCACTGCATTTCACGTCCCACTGGGGAAATTGACATTTTCTTTATTCATGTGACGTACATTAAAATTTCTTAAGACAATGCGGACGACCTTTTCTTCCTTAATGTCAGATTATAGATCCACACGAGAAATTTTTTTGCATCAAAGTTGTTTCTCCCGTCGAAATGATTTTTGCATCAGAATCATTTTTCCCCACCAATAATATAAGCATGATTTATGGAAACGAAAAACACTGGCTCCCTCCGGGAGCGGCCATGGAGGAGAGTGCGGTGGAGGGAGCCATGTGTATGTGCATATCTAAATAGTTTAGTCCTTTTCACCTTCATTTTCAGTTCATTTTCACACCCGCTTACCCATGATGCTTTTGACTCAGCCATGATATTTTCCTTATTATTGTTAATACTCATGGATAATATGCCTTTATTACCTCCGTCGCTGAAGGTGGAAGGAGGTTATGTTTTCACCCTTGTCTGTCCATTTGTGTGCAAGATACCTCAAAAAAGTTGTGGATAGATTTGGATAAAACTTGGTGGACGCGTTGGATATGTGACGAGGATGAAGATTCGATTTCGGTGAAGAGCCGAAAAGCGATTCTTCACCATTGAGGTATGGGGCCAAAAACGATATACAGTGCCGATAGAAAGTCTACACACCCTTTCAAAATGTTCACCTTTTGTTGCCTCATAGCATGGAATTCAATTACATCAAATCAGACTTTTCCACCTTTATTTACACATTATAACCCACAACTTCCAAGTGAAAAACAAAATCCAACAAATTTTAGAATATTGATTAAAAATACAAAACTAGAATACTTGGTTGGATAAGTGTCCACCTCCAGGAGTTAATACTTGGTGGAAACATCTTTGCCAGCAATTTGCCAACAGACTCACAGCTTTGACACGCTGTGTCTGTTGGGATAGGTCTCTACCAACTTTGCACACCTTGATTGGGCAATATTTACCCATTCTTCTGGACAAAACTGTTCAAGCTCAGTCAAGTTGATGGACAGCAATCTTCAAGTCATTTTCACTTTTTCAATCAAGGACAGCAATCTTCAAGTCACTTCACAGATTTTCGATTGGATTTAGGTTGGGGCTCTGAATGGGCTGCTCAAGGACATTTACCTTTTTGTCCCTTAGCCACTCCAGTGTAGATTTAGCTGTGTGCTTCGGGTCGTTGTGATGTTGAAAGGTGAACTTCGTCCCAATTTCAGTATTCTTGTTGAGGCCAGCAGGTTTTCCTCTCGGATTTCGCCATTTTACTCCATCCATTTTCCCTTCTACCCGGACAAGTGCCCCAGTCCCTGCTGATGAGAAACATCCCCATAACATGACGCTGCCTCCACCATGCTTCACAGCAGGGATGGTGTTCTTTGGGTGATGTGCTGTGTTGGGTTTGCGCCAAACGTAACGTTTTACATTTAGGCCAAAAAGTTCCATCTTGGTTTTGTCAGACCACAAAACTTTTTGCCACATGGCTTCATAATCTCCAGTGTTTTTTGTGCATACTTCAAACGGGACTCAAGGTGGGATTTTTTGTCATGGCTTCCTTCTTGCCACCCTACTGTACAGGCCAGACTTGTGGAGTGCTTGGGATATTCTTGTCATGCACACAGTTACCAGTCTTTGACATAAAGGCCTGTAGCTCTTTCAACATTCTCATTGGCCTCTTGGTGGTCTCTGATCAGTCTCCTACTTGCTTGGTCATATATTTCGGAGGGACTGCCTGATCTCGGCAGGGTCTTGGTGGTACCATACGCCTTCCATTTCTTAATGATTGTCTTGACTGTGCTCCAAAGGATATTCAAGACCTTTGAAATATTTTTCGACCCATCCCCTGATCTGTGCCTTTCCACAACTTTATCCTGGAGGTTGTTTGAAAGCTTATTGGTTCTCATGGTTGAGTCGTTGCTGTGAAATGCACAACTCAACAGAAGAAACCTATAGGAACAGCTGATTTTATCCTGAAATAATCAGAATCATTACAATTTAACACAGGTGGAGGCCAATTAACTTGATGTGTGATTTTGAAGGTGAATGGTTACACCTGACCTAATTTACAATTGCAATTATAATACAATTTCTTTCACTTTAGCATCCAACCAAGATATTCTAGTTTTGTATTTAAATTAATTTTCTGATTTGTGTTGAGTTTGTTTTTCACTTGGAAGTTGTGGGTTACGATGTGTAAATTAAGGAGGAAAAAGTCTGATTTTAATGCAATTTAATTCCAGGCTAAAAGGCAACAAAAGGTGAAAATTTTGAAAGGGGGTGTCAACTTTCTCTAAGCACTGTAGCTGTATAGCATATTTCAAAAACTTCTTGGGCCGAATATGTTGTATTGGATCAGGTATTACGTGTCGGAGGTCTGCACTCTACCGAGTGCCCTTCTAGTCATTATTATGTCATTATCATTGGACGGAATTGGTTAATTTGTGGTTATAATACATTTCATTTCCAGTCGGTGTGCGGACCAGCGCCTATAGAACGACCATGTGAAAACGTACGTATATGTGTACAATTTTCTCCATATTTCCCTCAGGCAAGTATTATATGATGCTAGCAACCATGAGGAATAGTGTTATGCATGAAATAAAGCTCACAATTTGGCCGTAAGTGTGTCAGAGCAATATCGCACATTACACTTGAAAACATAGCCAGGAGAAATTACAAATGAGGCCGCAACATACAAGTTATAACAATCCATGTACAGTCCGCATATAATCTGATGGTTAGAAAAATCATACAGGCAATGGGATACGTCATTTATGTGTAAAGACTCATTTAAGCACCTTTATGAGCTCATAGTCAGGTAACTTGTGTAATTTTGTTGGAATTTTTTGGAGAGTAGCAAACCTATAGATTTTTGAGAATTTAAAATCTATTTAAATTAAAAAATGATGTTTCACATTTTTTCAACTTTTGGAAATGTCGTTTTGGGGTGAAAAACGCTTTTTTTGAATTCCAATTTTAAAAAATTTGAAACAATTCAAAATAACCAACTGATGATGGATTACTGTTAAATGGATAACAATGGATTTCATAAGATAATAAAATGTTGCATTTTGACTGTCGGTTGGCATGGAAACAGCATTTCTGGAGTGGAATTGCCATTTTTTAATATTTTTAAAAAAATTATATTTTCCATCGGATGGCCTAAATAATTGTTAAATATAGTGACCATGACGAAGTTACACATAAGTATTATGATTTTCAAGTATTGGAACAGTTGGTTGCCATGGAAACGGCCATCTGTGCAATGAAACATTGGTGTGTCTGTTGTTGAATATCAGAACGATCAATGTTCAAACGGATCAATAGTGATGTCAGCCTATGGGTGCCAGTGAAGAAGCAGAAGAACAGAATGTACATGTCTGGCAATACAACACGAGCAATCAAGATCAGGGACAAGACAGTAGATCTAAAAGAAAACAAGGATTTGTATGGTAGACTGATGGTACTCTCCAGATCCAGCAGGGATGTCGACCAGAAGGATGCAATTGGCAACTTTGAATTCACTGTGACACCGAGGGCCCTGTTTGCACCAAACGGTAGCTTACTGTCATGCACCGACAAGTCGAAGCTAATCCACAACTTGGAGAAGTTTGCCAACAAGGAACCGTCTTTACCAGAAGATGAGCTTGATGCCACACACATGGAACCAGCACCCGCTGATGCTGTAATTGATGGCAGTACTAGCACGAAGGTCGCAGTCGTGGATGGAATGGTAGTTGTCCAGAAAATGATCAAGAAACCAGTAATAGTCGTGACAGTGAAGGACCTCAGTGAATGTTTTAATGATAGGGTGATGAGTCTGACCAGAGGCTTCGACCATGTAATTCTTGTTTTTGATACATACTAGCAAGATTCCCTCAAGAGCACAACCAGAGACAAACGATGACGTCAAGGAAAGGCACCAGTCCAATATCAGGTCAAGGATGATACCAGTATCAAGCGCATCACGATGAGTCGATTTCTGTCCCATGATAAAACCAAGGCTGATCTGACGAGTACTTGGCAGAGAAAACTCTAGAATACAACCACGATTCAACAAAGGTGGTAGTCGTTTCGGCATCTGGGCAGACATCGAGCAACAGGGGTCTCCAATTTGAGGCGAATAACCATGCGGAGGCCGATATGTTGATGATCCAGCAAGCAATAGCTGCATCACAGCAACACACGGGAGATATTGAGCTGACGATATTCTCACCTGATACGGATGTTCTGGTTCTTGTCAAAGCAAACTATCATCTCCTGCCAAGACACATCTATCTCAATGGCATCTAGCATTGTCGAAATCGAGCCAATCTGGAAGGCCCAAGGTGAGCTGAGAGCCCAGACATTGCCAGCCTTCCACACATTCACAGGTGCCGATAATACTAGGCGATTCGCTCGACATGGTAAGGCAAAGTGGTTCCAGTGCTACTTGAAGGCCGATGACGACATGGTAGATGCCTTTTGCTATGCTCTGTAAGGATGCTGAACTATCAGAGGACCTATACACAACTTTAGCAAGATTTGTCTGTTCAGGTTATTGACCAAGTGGTGTCAATATTTCCAGCATCCCTGAACTTCGGTGGCATCTCTTCTGTAAGAACATGGCTGAGAATGACAAGTTACCACCAACTGTCGGTGCTCTGAGGCAGCATATCATGCGGGTACATATCCAGGCATACGTTTGGGGTCAAGCAGCAATTTCTCAGCAAACATTTCTTGATCCATTAAAGAATGGCTTCCACAAGGACACGAGTGGTCAACTCAAACCGACAACAGACATTCTCCCTGCACTAAAGGCAATTATCGAGATGATAAGGTGCCAGTGCAAGACAGAATGTTAATCACAGAGATGTTCCCGCAGGGCCAAGAACTTAACATGCTCTGATCTTTGCATGTGCAGCACTTCGTGGAGAATGACGAGGATTCAAACGTTGAACGGCATGACCACGATAGTGATAATGACGATGGCAATGATGAGTGACATCAGAGACAGTGATGTCAATTGGCTACAAACTCATATTTGACATTAAGTACATTTCACTGATCACCATATTCATGCGTTACTTGTTTCAAGATTTGAAAGCAATACATTAAATAAACGGTAATTTGACAAAATGATAGCCGTTTCCATGGTAACCATTGCTCAAAATAGATATGTGCATTCTATATTAAGAACTGTCCTCTAGTTAACAATTATGCATCATCAGTTGCTTGCTTGAGATTAATTTTGAATTTTCAGAGCTGAAATAAAAAAAAAACAGGTTTTTACCCCAAAATGACCTATTTGACCACATTATATGCATTGAAAAAATGTGAAACATGGATTTTCTGTTTTGGTATTGTTTAAGCTTTCCAAAAATGTTGGGGTTAGCTACTCTCCAAAAAATTCCAACGAACGTCAAATTATGGACACAAGGAACCTGACTATAAACATCATTGTGACCTACCTAGAGGCCGAGTAAGTTGAGACGGCTCGGAGCCGTTAGTCTGTGGGGGTCGCGATAAGCATAGAATGCCTCGAGAACGTCGGGTTTCCTCTAAATTTCTTTCACTTTAGTGTTACACAACAGTAGTAACTGTTCAAAACGGTAATCATACATTGGACAGAATTGACTGAAGAGTTTGTGGTTATAATAATCTTTACCTATTTACACTATTCCCCACGAAATGCCACGTCAAGCTATTTGTACACCTTAAGACAGAGTTTGACCAAGGCAGAAAACCCCCTTGGGCAGGGAGACAAATTAAGTCGCGACAATCTCCGTAGTGTGACCTTTAGTCTTTCTGTCAAGTTTGGTTTAGATTGGATAGGTAATGACCAAATGTATCACAGTCAGACAGACCGACACACCAAATTGTACATTTGAGTATCAATAAAAATCCTATAATTAGCACGCCCCCCCCCCCCCCAGTGCAGTGGAAGTTGGGGTTTTGCAGTCGCGCGCGCGTGCGTGCGTGCGTGTCTAGGTCACAACTTTTTACCATTTGAGATTTTGTAATTAAATTTTCAACAAACCTTTATAATGAGAATTTGGAGAAAATAATTAAGAATTGGGTGAAAATATTTACGGGCAAAGGAATAGTAACCATAAATAGCCATGATTAGCCCCACTGCAGAACATCTGCATTAGCTGCGGGTTTTTTTCACCTTGGAGACGAGTTCCGGGATTGTGGTTGCGAGGGTAAAAGCACTATAACCATGGAGGCCCCTCCCCGTAAACTGGTTATTTCTCAGCAGGAAAAAAAAACAAAAAAAAAAATCAAAAGTGTTCAGGGCTTCTTCGGTAAACGCAAAGTGATAATGATAATAATAATAATGATAATGATGGCACTGATAATTTGGTTGATATTGATAAATCATAATAATGAGAACGAAACTAATGCCAATGATATGTTATGATAATAATGATGAACATCATCACAATAATGTTACTGATAATGACAATAGCACATAATACGAATGACGACGACAACAATCAATTTCCTGCGCAGCCTGTGGGTTTGAATCATTGGCTGAGGGCATGGCTGTGCCTCCTGCTGGTTAGGGCAGGAATTTCGAATTTGGCAATGGTGCCGGCGATAGCTCGCACACTCTACGCGAAGGACACCGTGAGGTCTTTAACATCCACCAACTAATGCCGGCAGACGGGATGCCAGTTGAAGTTAATGCCCATCCGAGGGATGACAGTTAGAGATGGGTCCGAGATTCAAACTCAGGCTCGAGAGCAGAGAGGCTAGTGTGCGTACCTCTAGGCCATCCTGCGAGAACGATAATAAAGATTGTGGGACAGAATAGGAATGACAATGACAAGAGTGATAATGATAATGTCTGTCCAGGCCACAACCTTTTGACCATTTGAGCTTTTGTCATCAAATTTTCAACAAACCCTTATTATGAGAATATTGAGAAGACCAATTGATAAATGTGTCAAAATGGCAAAGTCATAGCGAGTACAAATAGGCCTTATCAGTCCGTCCGCAGAGAGTCAAGCGCGAGACACCCCATGTTTTTTTTGAATCGCGTCCGTGTTTGTTCATTTATTTACCATCGAGATTCAGTGTTGAGATTCATCGAGATTCAGTGTCGAGATCGAGATTCAGTCCAATGCCATAACAGTTTACCAATTTCATTTATGTCATCAAATCTTCAACAAACATTTATGATGAGAATATGGAGAAAACAAATGAATAAAATGCACAATTTATTTTAACTGCCGTTTTCGTTCAGTTTAGTTTGAATACAAAGCGGAATGTTTAGGTATACAAATGTGCCAACTAATCATGCCATATACTACTTTCACAAGACCAGCAAAGGTTGTCAAAATTCAACCTGCGGATGTGGCGAAGGCAGCAAAGGCGGAAAGTGTGAAAGCATCACTCATGTCTCCTGTAAGTTGTTCAAGTTTCTGTGCTATACAGTGGCGTGTTAAGGACAGGCTTCAAACATCTTCATTTTGGTCATGACCGTCAGTCTCTCGTTGTCCTCGAGACGATTTTTCAGTCTCCCAGAAGTAGCATAAGCGTTACTAATGTGAGTGATGATTTCCGCATCTGGTTGGACATTGTCAGCTACTATTGAGCCAAGGTAGTAGAAGTTATCCAATACATTGGGCTTGGTGCCATTGATTCAGATGTGAGGGGCTTGATCCATAACTTGTACCATTACTACAGTTTCCTTCAAACTAATGGTTGCACTAAACTCCAATCAAGCAGTTGACAAATCATTACACATGGTTTTTTTGAGGTCTTACTACTTGGTGTGAGCACAGAAGGCAGCAGCCTCAGCAACCAAAAGCTCACGAATAAGAACTCTCGGCACCTTTAACTTGGCTTGCAATCTTGCAGGGTTGAATAGTTTGCCATCACTCCCTGTGTGTAAAGCAATACAGACTGGTTGATGAGGTGCATTTCAGAAGAAAGGAAAATAAGATGCCAAAGAGGGTGGCCTCTTGTTTAACACGGTGATTAATGGTATAGTGCCTCGAGTGGCTACTTCCATTTCGTATAGCAACCCACATTCCATAATGAAAGGCCAGAATTGGATTTTTTTTTTGTATACCTTGACGGACCTTGAGCACCCTGCAGAAATATGGTGTGGACATATCTCAGACAGAGCGGGGTGGTGAGGCCAGAGAGGAGACGGTAGAAGAGACAGACAGACAGACAGACAGACAGACCACCGACCTGCCTGCAGTGAGAGAGAGTGAGAGACCCAAAGATTCAGCCTCATCACGGAAAATACCAATGATCCTTAAATGCCTTGGTTTCCACAGCGTGAAGCTGAGAAAGGTGAGAAATGTGAGAGGCGGGAGCACCAGCCCAGAGGGGAGATCAGAATTCCATCAAGCTGTAAATGAAAGCTTTACATGTGATCAGGAGCTCAGGTGTGTTAAGGAAGGACTTTGCATGATGGAGGATTCCCAGTCGGTGACTGCCTTTGGAAGCCAGCTTGGGAATGTGGCTTTCCCAGGAAAGATCATGGCAGATAGTGAGGCCCAGAAGCTTGAATGAAAGGACTTCTTCAAGAGGGTTGTTGAGAAAGTAGATTGGGGAAGGGGGGGGGGGGAGGTTTCCAGACGGTCCTTTCGGAGAGACATCGTAAGAGTGTGAGATTTATCAGGGAAGTTATCACTCTCTGCATAAGAATCATGTCATGAGAAGAATGTGAGTTTCATGAGAAGAGTGCGAGATTTCTACCCTTGATCCCAAAAACATTATTTGCAGTCCCCAATAATGTCACAAAATTGTTATCATTGTTGATCTATACTGTCCTCACTTTGTGGCATCTTGCACAGCTTCTCATGATACACATCTTGAAGTCTTGTTACAAGATCAGCTTTTTCATGGTTGCCGTGATTTCTTGTCTCGTATGATGACATTTGTGCGGCGTAACACTCATTTTGCATCTTACAAGTGTATGTCCTCTGTCACAATTTGCACTGTGCATGCTTCTAACATGTAGCACATCACAGAGGTGCTTCCTTCTAGTGATGATACGGTCAAGTTGATGGCAGTGTCTTCAATGTGGGTGTTGCCAGATTACTCCTTTTTCCTTTGAAGGTGTTTCTAATGCAGAGAGTGATACCTGCACAACTCCAATGGTAACTCCAATGCTGGCAATTTTCATTCATCTTTCCGATACCAGGCATCAGCGTCAGCTCTCACGTGGGCATTGAAATCCCTCAGCTGAACGAGTCTTGTTTAATATCTACCTTTATTCTATAAATGGTTTCATTGAGTTGGGTATAGAAAGCATCTTTCCCCTCAGATGGGCTCGGCAGAGTTGGAGCATCGGTTGCAAAAACCAGTGATTGGACCATTTATTGTGTTCAATTTCATCAGTCATGGTCTACTTTATAATGCAGTCGGGTGCTCGAAGCAAGAAAGTAGATCATTTCTGATTAAGAAGCCAACTCCATGCTCCCTACTTTCACTTTCTTCTTTCCCTCTCCAATAGAAAGTACAGTGCTGTTTTCTCTTGCATCCATTGTCAGGTAATCTGGTGTCAGAGAATGCGGCAATGTCTACATCTAATCTATTTAATTCCAGGTCAATGACTAGTGTCATTCTCATATTTGATGAATGAGGATTGAAAACAAATCTATGCACTAAACTCCTTACATTCCAACATTCAAGATTTAGTTTAAGCTTAAAAATAGGAAGAGTTTGGGGGTGGTGCTGGCTTTTTTCACCCACATTTCAGTCCATAAACTGACACTGACACATAAAGGTGCAGATCTGTGTCGGAGTGGCGACCCATGCAGGATTGTGCTCAATCGTCAAGGAGACTGCTTAGGCAGCACCAACGCTCTACACCGAGTATGATCCCGATGGATGGATGGATGGATGGATAGACTTTGGATAGGTATACTTTGGCTATTGGGATAAAAAAAAAAATGCTCCTCAGCTCTCAGGGTAACAATTTGGGATTCTCTCTCGCCTGAAAGGGAAAACACCTTCGCTATTTGCCCATAGCTGGATTTTATTGCCCTTCTACTTTATGTCCCACTCTGTCAAACAACAAAGGGTTAACAAGAGTCCCTGCAAGAAGGTGCAGATAAGACTTGATTGTGAGAGGGCCAAGTGCTGTTCGTCACAATGCTGTCGCTTACTCCTTTCCTGCTTCTTTTATGATAAGACTTGATTGCGAGAGGCCAAGTACTGTTCGTCACAATGCTGTAGCTTACTCCTTTCCTGCCTCTTTTCTATCTCCGTCGATTGCCCGAACAGCCTCAAAGAGAGTCTTTCTGTATCGACATGCATCCTCCGACTCGTTGACCTTGTGGAGACAGGAGAAGCACCCACTTGAGTTGACTTGTGGGCAGAAGTTAACATATGCGTGATTAGCCAATCAACCCACTGTCATCACCACCGTTTTACGGCCGTTTTCATGCTTGCATGTGGAAGCCGAGACCACATTTTAAATATGTGGTCTCGGCTTTCAAGTGACCACATATGTAAAAACGTTCCTGCCAGGATCCAAAATATATATGATCAGCGCACCAAAGAATTAACATTCTAAATATTAGCTTCTCCTTGCTTCCCATGGTGGTTAACATACTTCGATCAACGCTCTGTTGATTTCATCCACTGGTCTACCTGTTCTCGGATGCCGACCGACACTAACCTTCACGAAGAATAGTTTTCCATCAGACCCTGGATATAAATGATCAAGAGGATGAGACAAAGGTATGCAAAGAATAATTAACAATGCTGTCTCTTTCAACGTCTGCCGATTGTTGTGTGCATCTGACTTAAAAAGTGGAATATAACAACTCTTCTTCTTCTGCCACCACCCGCCCACACCCCCCCCCCAAAATAAAAAAAATAGGACACCTCTTGGTAGTTGCAGGCTTACATATTTATAGAGCTCTTTCACCCAAGATTACAGTTACAAAATATGTGATCCATCTTGAATGCACAGCACAATCATTTGATCAGTAGTATGGTACTGGGTATTTACACATGCTGTGCCCACACATAGTGCCATATTTAACAGTACCTGCTTCAGCGTCCACCACGATGAGAACATTTTTAAAAAGCAAATGCTTTTCGTAAACATGTACAACCAAAATGACAGCTTTTAATGCCAATTAAAATAACATTGCTACAAAACCACTTGCCATTTGGCCTGAAAAGTTTCAATAAATTTACAGTGCATTGGTTGTTTCTGCAGAACAAAAAAGTGGTTTTGGATATTCGATAATTGCCCATTACATATTTGTACATAACTTGGCAAACACACGCAACATATTAGCGAGCCTTTCTTACACAAAGACAATTAAACAAAGTCAAGCCCAAAGGATGAAGCAAAGAAAATAAGGCAAATATATCTCTGTGAAAGAGAGCAAGAGAGAGAGAGAGAGAGAGAGAGAGAGAGAGAGAGAGAGAGAGAGAGAGAGAGAGAGAGAGAGAGAGAGAGAGAGAGAGAGAGAGAGAGAGAGAGAGAGAGAGAGAGAGAGAGAGAGAGAGAGAGAGAGAGAGAGAGAGAGAGAGAGAGAGAGAGAGAGAGAGAGAGAGAGAGAGAGAGAGAGAGAGAGAGAGAGAGAGAGAGAGAGAGAGAGAGAGAGAGAGAGGATGTGGATGGCTATTTTGAGGTGGGGGGAAGAATGGGCGAGTAAAACCTAAAAACAAACGATTACTGAAGAACATTCATCAATCGCAAACAAAAACTCATGTTAAAAATAAAATGAAATAAAAAATAAATAAAAACGATTTACGACTACGGAGACAAAAAGATTTCAGGACTCGATGTAAAAAAAAAAAAGAAAACAACAAAAAAAAAAGACTAAGGATGCAGCCACATCAACATGGCATCGTGTCGAACCCAATTCTTACCTTGATCCCAAACATCCTTCACACGTACCATCTCCTTCACACCCTTGACTACACCATGTGTGCATAGTATCTGGACGATATAACTGATGGGGTACAAATGAGCTGTGTTCTTATTAAGGCAACTTTTACAAAGAAATCAACCACGATGCGCAAAGTTGAACAAGACTGTCACACACATTTGTCAGGAAAGTTAAAATGGATTATGCAATCTCCTTTTTTGGGAATACAGTACAATGCAATTTTTCTCACCAGAATGAAACTAGGCCACAGGGAAAGTGAGAGCACAACAGGCACGCCATTTTCCCCAAGGCCTCCAAGGACGAAATTAAAGAAAAATCGAACCGACTACGACAACTACTACAACGACAGGGATTGCCAGAAACGTCACCACAATGCCTCGTGGAAGGAAGAACCCTCAGGTAAAGGCAGACACTCAAAAAGGAAAATTGCTGAAACACACGATGTTAGTCAAACGGTGGTCACAAAACAAAGATCAACATTTTTCATTTTAGGTTAATAAATGGCTGGGACGCTTCAGCGTGTCCGTTTCAAATAAAGCCTATTAAGACAAAACGGCTTTCCTGATTGGAAAATGCAAAATGTGAGATGAAACAAAAGACGATATAGGAAATTTCAAGCAAAGGTCAACTTGCAGAGAGGAGATTTCTCATGGTACGTAGTGCCATATAGGTTGTCAAGCATGCAAGTGTAGCTGCCCTTGTACCAAGGAGGCAAGGTGCTTGCTTATGCGGTTAATGGCGAGAAGAAAATCCTCATTTTCCATACCTTTTCCTGGACAACTGCTTTACTAGGAGGATTGGAAAAGGCAGCACGGAAGAACGGAAGATAAGGTTTTGTGAGTCCTGTGCATCACACATTTGAGACTGTTCTGTGGATTTTTGCACAAACGCTTCTCTCCACCCCCCCTCCCTTTCCCCACCAGACTCCTGCCCCCTCCCAAACGTGGAAATTCGGTGAAGAATCTGAAATGTCCACAGCCAAAGCTTCTTTTGAGTCCACAATCACAGTTCATTTGTGGAAAGAGGTGCAAGCCAAAATGTGTGCTTTTGGGTTAAGCTGACTTGTTGGTATGGTCAGATGATCGAAGCTTGATCGAGACGTGGCTCTTGGAAGAGTATGGGGACAGGGCCGCAGGGAAGCCCGGACTTCCCAAGGCAAAGCCATCGGCAATCTGCCTCTCTGCAATGAAACATCACTAGTTCTTTAGAGCCAAAGTCAATGAATGCAGTGATTAGAAAAGTACAATGGATTGTGTGATAAGGAATACAAAACATGGAAATAGCATGAACTGAAAAGAAACTGAAAATTCTTAACAAAAAATATTTTAAAAAATGATCGTCCTTTGAAAGGAAGGAAAGAAGGAAGAAAATAACAAGCAAGTAAGAAACTTACTACAGCAAAGCGAGGAGTGGACTTGTTAATCTGGCGCACAAGCGGACGACGACGTTAAGCATTTCACTCATAGAATGAAAAGAAGAAGAAGAAGAAGAAAAAAAAAGAAGGCGGCAGCAGCATGTTTGCAAAACAAGTAAACAAACACGTGGAAACAAAAATCTGAAAACATCTGTTGGAGCAATTTTGCATGCACAGTTTGCGTATCACGATAACACGATTGGAGAACAACCAAATTGTTCGGCAGATGCGAGCAATGGGCGCTTCCGACACAGCTGTTTTCAGAAAGCGACACGGTGACATTCACACGTTAGCACAGCCCACTTGCGAATGGAGTTGGTGCCAGAAGATGCAAGGTTCTCTGCAAGCCATTGGAGTTTCCACAAGCTTTCAGAAGACGTGTTCCAAACTGGGCAGGCGGGGTGCAACTTTGGGCGGCGTGAGACAAAGGCGCCTGATGAGGCGAGCGTGCGCGGGGGGACGTGGCGCCCATTAGCTTAAAGGTGACGGGCCGCGAGGTCGTGTTAGTGTGGTGATTACGGCATGCTCTGCTGCCTGCAGGGGTGCACAAGGACCGGGTTTAATGCTCTCGTGGCTGAATTAAGAAGCGCCCACTGTCGATTGGCAGCTTACCTTGTGGATTCGGCAATGACATTTAAGTTTAATGATCTGAGGTGAGAAGATAATTACAAAGATAATCAAAGGGACACAACTTTCCCCGGAAGCAAACTTGATAATCATGGTGTAGCCAAATCAAAAAGAACAATTCATTCATAAAAAAAGGACATTCATGGGAACAAGTCGTGCGAAAACCTTCATAAACGATGTCACACAATTAAAGTATGCAAAAATAGTTATTAAAATGAATTTTAATTCATAAGACAGCGGAATTATTTTCAATGTGTTTTGGAATCCTGTATTGGATGAATCTTAAGTTAAACAACTAATTTGAGTTGATGGTTCAAAACAGTTGTGCCAACGAATCTGAACACAGTTATGTGGTGCAACTAACATCAAGACAAATGACCTGGGCAACATGGTACAGGAATGAGGTGGATTGAAACCATTGCCAAGGAGAGGCCAAAAAACAACCCAACGATATACATGCAATAAACAAATAAATAATACAACCTCGGGGTAAAGGGAGATGGGGCGGGGGTAAAGGGAGGGAAGGGTAAATTGGAGGGGGTAAAGTGGGGTAATTTTTGGGAGTGATGGGGGTGAGGTTCGGTCATTTGCTTGCACCCATGGCCCTTAGACCTTCGAAGACCGTTAGACCCTCTTTAAACACGTTAGACTCCTTAGACACTGCAGACCCTTGGTTCGACCATTTAGACGCGTAACTAACATTGGAACATATCCTTTACACCTTTAGACCCCTTACACCGTTCAGACTCCAAAAGACCCTTTAAAAACCCCTTCGACACATTTAGACCCTAACTACGATTAAAAACAAATACCCTTTAGACCTAAATACCCCTGAAGACCCTTTGGACCATTTAGACCCTTTAAATCTTTACACCCTTTACAACCCCAAGACACCTTAGACCTGTAGACATTTAGACCACTTTGGACAGACATCACGCAGACATCTATATCATCTTCTTGCAATACACAGACAATACTTTTTACAACAAGTAATGTGTGATCTCAACCCACCCAGAGGCTGGGTTCTCTGCGAGGTTGAACAGAATTTGCATGTTGGGGTCACTGAATTGGATCACCAATCAGAACCTAGAAGCATGTTGTTTTTGAGGTGAAAAGCTCAAAGGGTCATTGTTACGTAATATCATCAATTTTCATCCTATTAACTTGAAATTTTAACAGGATTCGCATTTGGGTCGCAGACTTGGTTCACCAAAATCAAAACTATCGATTTCCCGTTTGACATGTTAACACTCCCGCCCATGACAACAATTACACCCCATTATAAGCAAATGGGACTTTAGTGATTTTATTATTGCCAAACATCAATAATTTTTTAAGATATCAAACTGAAAGTTACACAGCATATTTGTACGTTATGAGGAATACGTAAAAAAAAAACATGTGGTCTAACTTAGTCAAAGGTCAAGGTCATCTGAAATATGTAAAACACCGACGAGGCCACAATTAGAAAATGTATCAACCAAAGTTGTTCTGCATAACAATCAATCATGCAAAGCACTTGAGAGGTCATATTTTCAAAATTGACAAATTGCTGTTTCCATGGCAACTATTGTATATTTGGATCTCACAAGTATCATGCATAACATCTTTCTTGTTTTGCACATTAATCAATTTTGTTCCTTGAATGTAGATTCTGAAAATGTATTCGTGCCTGTTCTTTTGCGAGCGTTTGCATGCACCACCCATGGTTTGAGGTAGACTGCAAGGCTTACGGTTGCGATCGACCGGTCTTAGGCACGGTTTGACAAAGTTGTAGAATTTAACAACCACGATCAACCAGTTCATTTTAAAACATGAATGTGCATCAAGTCGACGCTCGAGATGATTTATGCAGAGTTTATAAATTTATGTAGTCTCTTCACCTGTATCAGTCTGTGCATGTTGTTATAAAGGGTCATATTGATTCACGAGCGCCAGCCAGAGTGACCACTATATTCGTTATGTCTGTGTGTCTGTTTGCATGTCTGTCTGTTTGTCTTTCTAGAGCACAACTTCGTGGGATGTGATCCGATTTGGATGAAACTTGAATATGATGTTGATATCAATGCCTAGTTTTGTCTTCCTGGCGATGGGTGCCCCGCGCCCATTGTGGGCGGAGAAATGCCCACTTCCAATTTCTGATTTTTGTCATATTTTTTCTCAAATTTTAATCGAAATTCCCACTCGAGAAATTGTGCGCATTGGCCATATGTACAACATATAAAAAAAAAATTCAGTTTGATTCGGTCAATTTTGAGGGAGAAGATAGGTTTTGAAGAAATGGGCGGTGACAGATAGTTGGGTAGCAGCTAAGATTGCCCATTGTGGGCGGAGCCACGCCCACTTGTAATTTTTGTTTTTTGGTTCACGAGCGCCTGCCAGAGTAACCACGATATTCATTATGTCTGTGTGTCTGTCTGTGTCTGTCTGTCTGTCTGTCCAGAGCATAATTCGGTGCACTTTGATCTGATCTTGATGAAACTTGGTTTTTGGTTCACGAGCGCCAGCCAGAGTAAGCACTATATTCGTTATGTCTGTGTGTCAGTCTGTCTATCTGTCTGTCTGTCCAGAGCATAATTCCATGCACTTTGAGCTGATCTTGATGAAACTTGGTTATTGGTTCACGAGCGCCAGCCAGAGTAACCACTATATTTGTTATGTCTGTGTGTCTGTCTGTCCAGAGCATAACTCCGTGCACTTTGATCCGATATTGATGAAACTTGGTTATGTGTTCGATATCAATGTCTAGTTGTGTTTTCCTGCATGAGGGCGTGCTACGCCCATTGTGGGCAAGCCACGTCCAAAATAGCCATTATTAGGGGGTAGTCGGATTAAAAATCTATCTTCTCCTTGGGAATTTAGTGAATGGAATGGGTTCTTCGGTATTTGAATAGCAAAATGAATTATCTAAAACTTGTCGTTGTCCGATTTTTCATTTTCATCCCAAGGTCAAGGTCACAAGGTCAAAAACTTAGAAAATTGCGAATTTTGACATAAAAATCATACGACCGCCCAAACTTTGAGAGCTAGGATGACAATATTTTTTATGCATAATCTTGAGGTCATTCCCCACCTAAAGTCTTGAAACCATTTTGCTCTATCTCGAACACCTTGCCCGTGGCGCCCCCTTCATGTTTGTTTTTACGCTGATTTCATCAAAGTATGGATAATCCGAGGAGTGCGAAATGCCATATAGCCTATATGACGTTATATTCTTCCTGGAATGTTCCAGAGGAAGTTTTGCACCAAAGGTCATAATCCTTGACCTTTAAAAGGCACAAAGGTCAAATTTTCAAAGTTGTGGGAATCAAACCGGGCTTTCGACCTTCTTCGAGGAACTAATTCCAATAAACTATAGCACGAATCCTGTTTCCTTATTTTAATGTCCACAACATTGTTTTGTGACCTTTAAAGGTTATGCAAAGGTCAAATTTTGAAAGTTGTTGAACGAAACCGCGTTTTCGACATTTTGCAGCTAATAACCTGTCACCCGTACCACATCATGTTGATCATTTTTATAACTTGGACAAAAATCATTGTCTCATCCTTGACTTCTGAAACAATCTACATCGTCAAATACCGCTCGTGAACCGTCGTCGCCTCCCGGCTAGTTTTTCTTGTATCTATTGCTTACGAGAAGATTTACCTGGTGTTGCACGGGAAGACAAACGTGAATAAGTAACACTTTGTAGCCAAAGGAAATTTGGAAATTGTAATACCCTCTGTCACCACTACCAGGTGGCACCATACGGTACACATTTACATGGAGAATTTACACCCCTCCCCCTCCACACTCCCACGTGAGTCTGCAGCCACGTAGCTTATGTTACCCACCACACAAAGTTGTATTTGTACCCTGAGTTTGGAGTTTGTAACCTCAAAGATGTGGCCATGCATAGAACAAATACAAACAAAGAGAAAGGAGAGAGAGGGAGAGCTAGCTGGAGAGGGAGAGCTAGCTGGAGAGGGAGAGCTGGAGAGGGAGAGCTGGAGAGGGAGAGAGAGAGTTTTGTCTTTTATAGGTGTATATAAAGGAAGTTTGTCTGTGTGTGATGGGTATCCTGCAAGTTTACACAGAGATTGATTTGTAAAAATGATTAGACAGGTTAACTTTTATGATATAAAAGCCATTACTGACATTGTTTTTAAAAATAAAAAACACACACACACACACACACACACACACACACACACACACACACACACACACACACACACACACACACACACACACACACACACACACACACACACACACACACACACACACCTCAACATTGATTAGAAAGATGAGATTCGTCCTTGAAGTGGGGATTTATTTTTTTCTGTTACTTCAGTTTTGCCATCTCTCTCCACCCCTCTCCCCACCCCACCCAACACCCTTTGATGTGATGTAATAAACCGTTTAAGGAAAATCTGTACATGGTCATTTGGAGTACATGACCTCCATTAAGCGCTATTAAAACAGGAATGGTGCCCCGCAGCCACGAGTTGATTCGTCACAAGGTCCCTTTGGCTTTATCGACTTGTTTCACAACAGAATGCTTCGAAACAAAGCATATAATGACAAAGTTTAGTGTAAATGTTTTGTGCATGTCCATAAACGTTGGTGAATCTAAAATAACCAATTAAGCTTACCGATTGAAGGAGGTTTGGAAAGTGTGTGTTCCTCTATTGGAATGCAGCTGGCAACAACTGGAACACAACAGGGGAAAGGGAGAGTACTGCAGCATAAATTTGCTTTTGTAACTGGTTTTCACATTGGCAATCCCGATGTCACGAAACTCAGGGAAAAAAGCACACATTGTGGATTTGGGAAGTCTGGGACAGGCTTATGCTTTGCAGAAGAAACGATTTGATGTGAAGGAAAAGGTGGGAAGGGCATTGTTGATAAAATTGTGGAGGAAACCAAAGTGAATAAAATTGAATAAAATAAGCTAAGAAGAGGGAGAGAACGTAGGATGGGAAAGGTTAGCATGGAAAAGGAGAGAACCTGGCAAAAGGAGGAGTTAGAGTGGAGGAGGAGAAAAGGCATCAGGCATAACTATCGTGCCTGATGAACCAGGCTGCAAAGACGGCGAAACGTTGCCCGAGACCGGGTCTGCTCTCGCTTTTTTTGCTCAAATTGGCGGAGTCAATCTAGTTTTTACTTTTGGATGAAAGCGCCTTCTTCTTTTGAGAGTTTAATATATATATATATATGTATATATATATATATATATATATATATATATATTTATATCTCGACACATGTGGAGTGTGACCGCTGTGGCGACCCCTAACAGGAGCAGCCGAAAGAAGAAGAGAAGAGAAAGATCTGCAGCGAGCAAAGAATCTGCTGCTTGCCGGTCTGAGGGATGACAGGTGAAATCATCAGCAACGAGATAGAGGATTTTCCAGAGTCAGGGAGATCATTGATGAAAACCAGAAAAAAAACAGGGTCCAGAACGCTTCCTTAAGGAACTCCAGCCTGGACAGGAAGAGGGGATGAGAGAACTCCATCAAGGGCCACGCGTTGACTGCGACAGGAGAGGAAGTCTGCAAGCCATGAGTGGAGATGGCCTTGGATACCACAGGAAGAGAGTTTGGTGAGCAGGGCAGGGTGTCGGACCGTGTCAAAAGCACGTGATATGTATCGGGGGATGGCTCTGATTTCATGTCCGGCATGGAGGACCTCCATTCATTGTTGGGAGAGCAGAAGCAGCATCATATCCAGGGTAGAGTGACCTGGTCTGAAACCAAATTGATGATCGGAAATCAAGCCATTGGAGAAGAGGAAGGATTTAATGTCTGAATCAATGATGGATTCCATAACTTTGCTGATGATTGGGAAAAGGCTGATTGGTCTGTAGTTGCAGGGATCTGTTTTTGCACCTTTTTTATGCAGGGCGGTAATGTTTGCTGGTTTCCAAGCAGATTTCAGAAGACCTTGAGAAAATGAGAGGGCGAATAGAACAGAGAGAGGATGAGCAAGAGCAGAGGAGCAGGTTTTTAGGACACGTGAGCTGATGCCGTCTGGACCGTTTGCAGAATCTGAGTCGAGGTTTGACAGCAAGCTCTCCACCTTGTCAGGAGAAAAGGACACAGAGTCCAGGGACAGTTGGGTGTGACTGGGTAAGGTGGGTACAGCAAGTGATGGGTTTTGAACACAAGATTTCGATGTAAACACCGAGTTTAGACATTCAGCATTTTCACGTGCGGTATCAGCAGTTCGGCCATTTTAGGTAAGGGAGAGGATGGAGGGGGAACATCCACCAGAAACAGATTTGATTAGACGCCACCAGGATTTGGAGGAGGGAGAGAGGTTTGAGAGTTCAGACTTGCGATTAAAAAGATGTTGTTTTCTGGCTCTCCTGAGGATAGGCACAAACTTGTTCCGAGCTTTATGGAAGGAACTGAGATTGAGATTACCTTCAGTTGGATAAACTGATCCGGATTTCGGGCTTATCATCTGAGTCTCGGATTATGTCTCACATGGGGGTGGGGGCATAATCTGCAAGGAACAACACAACCTGTCCACCACTCAGATTATTGTTCCCGCTGATGCAAACCAATAAACTAGAAGGTACGTGTGATTGGGCGGAGAAATCAAAATGTGTGGAGCGTGACGAGTGGTCCCTCGATCTCCAATGGACATAAGTCCTGCGTGTGCGCACACGAAAGCATCACCTTCGATCCGGAGGCTTCAGTCTGGCCACTCATGTCAGAAGACAGAAATTTTATGGTCATCATTGGTTAAACATCAAACGGAGCTGCCTATCCGGATTTCAGGCTTATTTACCCTCATCAGGACGGCATACCGTATGAATACCTAACCAATGATGACCACATTCATCATCTGAATTCCAACGATACCTCCTGGCTGTGATGGTGAGCCTCAGTCACGGATGATGTCTCATTCGGAAAAACCGCATAATCCGCAAGGAGGATTACCGCCTAATTAAACGCTATTATAAAGCGCATAATCTTCCTGCAGCTTGTTATTTCACATTTGTGTTTAGACATTGCAATTTTCTTTGGTCTTTCCACATACAGTGAAACCTCACTTAGCCCTGCCCCATAGAATGCTGGTTCATTCTGGAGCTCTTTGTCTTGGTGAAATTTTTCACTGACAAAGGAAAATAAATGAAGAAAATTCATAACACGCAGCACCTGCTGAGTACTGAGTAAATGCACACCCCCCCCTCTCGGCCCCGTCATTGTTTAAAGTATATGCACACGCTCTGAGCAAATCAGCAGTGTTTACTCCGCCTTTGTTTTTCAGCAGGATGAGTCCTCCCACACTGCTCCCATGTCGGAGGAGGAGTGACGGCAATGATTCTTTTTATTGATGTTTGTGTGGATTTTATGGTTTTGTTCATAATTCTATGTTGTTATAATTCAAAAATATAATTTTTATTCATAATAGAATAAGTTTACCATCTGTATTATTAATTACAGCTATTCCTGACACCCTAATGAAGTCCTCCTACACACTCGTGCATCAGAAATAACACGGTTGGGAACACATCTCCATATAAACATTGGTATCGTGACCCCTTTCAGCGCATTTTCGATCAGTGCCCTCTTTTCCAGGAACGCATCCTGAGCGCAAAGCCGGGTATTTCTGTATACGTGACTATTGCTGTGTCAGTCAGCCACCAAAATACACTTCCTTCAAAACGCAGCCTTCCACAGCAGTGAACAAACTGGGAGAATCGTTCCATCGATTTAGACAAGGACTGTGGTCTGGAGGGTTTCGACTTACGAATGAAACGTATCGCATGAAAGCCACAAAGGTAGAAAAAAAAAATACAACTTGTGAAAAAAGGGTTACTGTAAAGAATCGCAAGAGCTTCCTCAAAAAGGACTTCAAAAACATGTGTGAAAACATCAATGTGAAATAAAAAGTGAGCAGAGTAGATGGACAGGACGATTGGTGTACAGCATTGTTGTACATCGAATGTGTTGTACATCGAATATCAATAGCGAGAGGCAATTGTATCCGAGAGTGGAATAGTCCTTTTACTGTTACGCCGAACATTCCTGGCTTAGAGCTTAGCCAATAGGAGCCTCGCCATGACATGGCAAGGCACCAACAGTACCCTTGTGTATTTGCATGAATACTCTGGTTGCATCAGGTAGAAAATCTCAAAACAAAAAAGGTGACCAGGCCCGAGCTACCACATTTTTCTTAGTTAACTCGGTGGAATGAAATTCTCGACACTTTCTCGGCCGCGCCGGGACGTTTGGAAGCTCAAAATGTTCGAAAGGGATGAAAGGACACGATGATGGTTACAATTTGCTTTCATCACAATAAACAATGAGGTTATTGAAAGTGAATTAAAATTAATTTTGTTACATTGCAAGAGGAACCATGCAAGTGGTGCTCCTTGTCTTACCATGATCACCAGGCAACGCACACGAAGGGGCAGGACACACCACTTGGAAAGCAAAGTCTTCAAAGGATGTCAAGTCCCTATGATGCTGTACTATACTCTCCAAGTAGCAGGCTCGTTCCTCATAGCTTGTGGGTGTAAGGTCAAGGGCCATCAAACCACTAAAAGAGCTGAAGAATGCACACTGATGGGTTTCATGTTCAACTACAGTACCTAAAAATGTCTCGCAACTTTATGCTTTGATTGATCTTGTCATGCTTTGTAAATTAAGTGATAATGAGTCCAAACCGTAACTAAGAGTGAAGTCGATGGCACACCATCGCAAATCGCCATGTTTCCCACTGAAAGCAAGGTTGAAAGATGGCAAAAAGTTCCAACAGGAATGACCCATCATCAAATTTTGAATTAAAAAAAAATTTCTCTTTTCATTTTGACCCCTGTGACCTGAAGCCACCACCGTCTGAAACATGAACTGGGGATCTAATCCCCCCCCAAAAAATTATTAAAACATTTCATGTGTCCCCAAATGTTGACTGCATATATCCATTGGGACCATACTCTGTGCAGAGCGTTGGTGCTGCCTCAGCAGTTTCCTTGGCGATTGGGCACAATCGTGGATGGGTCGCCACTCCGACACAGGATACCAACAAGCTGGTATTCATTTTGCCGACCTTGGAAGGATGACAGGCAGAGTCAACCCCACCTGGTATTAATTAAACAGCTGAGTGGGATTTGAACTCAGGATCCTAGGATCCCAAGCCCACAACCCTAACCATTTAGCCAACACCAGGCATGATTACATTTTAAGTTTCATTAAAAAAATGTTTAAAAATGTGCCCGCAATTACATTTTTTGGTATGTGACCCACTTTTTGACCCCATCCCAGGGGGTGGGTACAGCTCTCGCACCTTATTTCCATGTGCTGATCATAACTACCAAGTTTGATGAATTTCGGTACAACCGTTGAGGAGGAGATGGCGTGATGGACGGATAGACAGACAGAGAAACGGACATGGAGCCGATTACAATATCCTCCCGTTTTTTTTTCCCCCCCCCAAAAAGTGTGGGGATAAAGCGACTCAGAAAATGACACATTACAAATGTAAATACTTTACAGGTAATTGCTGTGTTGAAAATGTATGCACTGCTTGCTTGGAAATTATCCTTTCACACTTTGGGCAAATCAGGATCATCTTTGAACTAACATGATAAACCAACTTGTTTAACGTGATTTGGAAACAAACCAGATGATGTGATCCATTTGCTTTGTTCTTCAAGTAATCGCATTTACATCCAAAACCGACAATTTCAGCCGATTCACGACCTATTTTACAAATACCTGCGGGGTCTACCAGATTTTGGTGAATGCAAATTTTACTCGACTTTCATGGAACTTTGTACAAATTTCAATACAACGAAAATGTTCGCAAATTACTATGATTTCCAAAGGAAAGTGGTGCAAAAACTGCTGACAGCTTTCTTTTAGAATCACGTTTTTCACAAACGATCAGTAGGTTCACAAAATCGAGATAAAGCAGTATTTTTTACCTCTGCCAGGGAAGGTGAAGGAGGTTATGTTTTCACCCCTTTTTGTTTGTGTACAGGATATCTCAAAGAGTTGTGGACGGATCCGGATGAAATTTTTTGAACAGGTTGGGGTGTGACAAGGACGAACTGATTAGATTTTGGTAAAGATCCGGATCCAACTACTAGGATTTTAAAGGTGATTCTTCGCCATTGAGAGATGGGGCTCAAAAACGATACATAGCACGATATCTCAAAAACGTTGTGGACGGATTCGGATGAAACTTGGTGGACACGTTGGATCGTGGCAACAAAGAATTGATTCAATTCTGGTGAAGATCTGAATACGAGAATTATTTAATTTTTTAAGTGATTCTTCACCATTGATAAAGCAAAAAAAGGATATAGTGCAGTGTAGCATGATATTTCAAAAATGTGTTGGGTCCGATATGTTCTCGTGGATCAGGCATTATGTGGCGGAGGTCTGTACTCTACCGAGTGTCCTTCTCGTTTTAAAATGTAAATGAATGTTCATAGAAATGGTAAAAGAGTCGGATATGTTAATGTGTTGACATTATAAAACATTAACCAAATCGCTCTTGCACCGTCTTGCAAAATGATTTCCAACGTAAATAAGTTTTGTATCTTCACCACATCTCTGCTGTGACCAGCTACTTCCACATATTAAACAGAACTTTCACATCTTTAAAACTACAATAAAAAGGATACAAGTTCTGGTAGAGAGGGATGAGTGACTTCAGGGCCCGGCTGGCATTAATTGCTGTGGCACGAACTAGACTGGGCAGAATCTTGTCATCCACAATGGCTCCATCGAAAAGTGGACCAAAGAAAGGAACCTAAGACAAACAACAACGAAACAACAATAGCAGCAGAAACCACTATCAGCAAAACCTGTGAACAAAAATAATTAAAAACACAAATCAAATGTCTCTCTGTTAACATCATCAGCAAATGGTTTTTTCTCTGCAAGATCGAGACTCATGCAAGAGCAAAGTGATGGAAGTTATGAGCTGACAGTGGGGCAGCGGGGGAACTCTTGTACACAATAAGTAAGGGAATGAACGAACAAAGAAAAGAGGTGAGAGAGGAGGAGAGTTAACACTCTCACCTGCAAGTAATAAGATTGGGCTTGCATGGGTTAATGGGGGTAATAAAGATTGTGGGTAAGGATAGAGGATCAAAGGATGAGTAAGGATGGGGCTTCAGCCAAACTGCAAGATATGTGACAAGTTTTCAATTTTTTTTTTTTTTTAATCCTTTAATAAGAGGATTTCAACTTGCATCAATGCTCGTAAATTCACAATTATGGTGATTGCATCCTTTTACAGTACAATGCCGTAATCGAGGGTGTAATTTTATAATGAATACAACTGGAGTAATTCTACTGCGTGCAGTCGACGGGTATGCCTCCGCTCTCCCGCACAAACACTTGAGTATTGACACATTTGACCCTTGACTTTTATCATATCTGACTCAAAATCTAATCAGTTAATTGCCCTGTCTAATTTTACCTTTGTACCAAGTTTGATGAAATTCTGTCCAATATTTCTTGAGTTAGGGCGTAAAGAGTAAAATTTCAGAGTTTGACCTTGACCTTTGACCCTTGACCTTTATCACATCTGGCCCAAAATCTAATCACTTAATTGCCCTGTCTTACTTTACCTTTTTACCAAGTTTGATGAAATTCTACAATTTGCTTCTTGAGTTATCGCGTAAACGAAAATCCGGACGGACGGACAACCCGTAAACATAATGCCTCCGGCACCCTTGGTGCAGAGGCATAAAAACTGTGTCGCGATTGGTGGCTCCAAAAAGCTATTCATATGCAATGCAATGTAACCAGCACTGGGCAGTAACAAGTCACTTAATAATAATCTGATTAAGATCCATCTATTTATGACATAGGCGAGAAAGAAGGAAGAGTAAGGGGTTTGAAAATGGTGAGTACAGTGGTGGCCGATTGGTGAGGACACTGGACAGGGATCCAAGAAGATGCGGCCCATTAAAATCCAGCTGAAGGCAGTCCGGAAGTACTCACGATTTGGATTATATTCCATGGGATTTCAAGCTCGTCCCAGGAGAATTGCCACGTCGCTATTCGATTGTCATCAGTAAACCCAAATGGCTCATTTCTGACCTTCAGAGTGGGATCGTTTGACTGCCTCCCCTGGTCTGGTCCACATGTTATGCGAGCCCACTCACTGTGGTTGAGTTTTACTCCCTGCCCTCGTTAAAGGAGGTAGTTCTGAATGGCTGTGAGCCTATCATTCTCCTATAATTTGCACTTAAAAAAAAAAGAAAAAAAAAAAGAGGAAATATAAATTGAGAAAGGAGGAGAAGGAAGGTGATAGGAAAGAGTTGGGAAGGGGAATGTGAGATGAGTGTGGAGGAAAGAAGAACACAAAAGAAAGCTCTGAATGAGAAGGAAGCAAGTGAAGGGAAGTCACATGGATGAAGGATGGATGCATTGACAGAGGAAATTGGAGAGGAAGGTAGTTGGGGAGGACGACGGGGTAAATTTCACCACATTTGCTGAAGCAATAAATACATACGTTGTTGTTCAGGTTACTGAAAGCCAGTCGCGATAACCCATTAATGATCACTCGTGTCAACATTTGTAATCTGATGACAACTAGCCTTCGATGCAAGCTCTTTGGGATTAATTTTGGTGGCGATGGAAGGGAGGAGGAGATATTAATCATGAAAACGTAAACAGAGCAAAACGTAGAAATGTGATCAGAAAGATGCATCGATGAAGGAAGGAAGATGTTTTTTTCTTCATGATTACAAATTTGGAAGTACTACACTCTTCAAGTTTCTACATTTCAGACAAAGAACATGTTCTACATTGTTGTGGGTGGAATTGAATGAGATTTCTTTCTGAAATTTTGGCCTAGAAATTTGAATCCTTGATCACCTATCTCCAAGGGAAAGAATGTCCTGGTGCACTGTAAAGGAGGTTTGGATATCGGGGAAGAATTCGGGGATAATTCCGTGACGCGACAGGTCGCTTAACCAACCGTTGATGCCAAGAACTCAACCGCGTGACCTAGGGTCCTCCCGTGTATGGGTTAATCGGGTTACCTAATTAATTACGTGGTTTAATTACCGGGGAAGACGCCCTCGGTACGCCTTTTCCGAACCGGATCACTCTACCGGATCGGATGCAGCCGAGCAACACTGCCAAGGACGTACCAGCTAAAAGGAACGGATCGTTGGGAATAAAGTGCCAGCTAAACTTGGATTCGGACCATGCTGGATCAATGGAAGAAAAGACAAACACGAGCAGGTAACATTCCTAATAATAATAATTTATTTACAAGCAGGCGAGGAAAGATATGTGGCACAGTGAAGATTTATTGTTGTGTGTAATGCAGGGATAGAAAGAAGCGTGGTGCGACAATAAACAGGCAACCCACAAAAGGGGACACAGAGCAGACTCAATGCAAAAATAATAACAATAATAAAAAACATCTTCTGCAGTCTTACTTAAGCAGACAGGCGCCAGCACACACACACGCACGCACACACACAGACACAGAAAACCTGATGAAGAAGGAGTTTTGCAACCAGGGAGGGGGGGGGGAGAGAGTTGAGGCTATGATCTTGGTACCTGTGCGCCCGATAGCACGACG